>NC_079194.1:33671647-33919147 GCF_029499605.1 Hyla sarda
TCATGGTGCACGTTAGGGACCCACTCTGGATAGGTGGCCTTGACGTGGCGAGTGGGCTTGTACTTTTTGATCAAAAATGTATACTAACAACCTGTTAGTTTTTGATATTATGCTGAGAAGCAATCAGATCATTATACAAGATTGTAGATGTGCGCTATGTCTGTTGTCTACCCGAATTCATAATTTACAAATCTGTTACCTTTTGCCTGGAATACCCTTTAAGACCATTTGATAAGAACAATAATGATCATTTGATAGAGAACATGAAGAGATATTTACCACGGTTTGTCTGTCCATGGACCCTATTTCTTCTTCTGTGTTGTGGAGCTCTTGTCCTGTATTCCTTGTATTCCTCTGCGGCTTGCTTCTTACGGATACGGAAGTGTCTGCGGCCTCCTCTCCTCCGTCTGTTGGGGAGACCTGGACTTCTAAAAATGGCTGGGTCTTTTGATTGTTGCTCCCTGTTGTTAGGAACAGTCTTTCTCATCGGATCCCCTGTATCTTCACCATCAATAACTACGTTGCCTCTCCTGAGGAAACGTTTTCCTGCAGTGGTCACATTGTCCCATGCATATACTCTGCCATTGTTATAATCTTGACTATCTCTGAACCATTTGCGACTTTTAGTTTCCTCAATCAGGGTACGTTGTTTTATCCGAAAATGTTGTTGTTTTTCAAATAGTTTATGTTCATGTTCATCTGTAGTAAGAGTCCTCTTAATTGTACCAAGTAATAAAGATTTGAAAGAAAAATATCTGCACTCACCGCGGAATTCACAACTCGATGCTCCTCAGACCAGGACTAGAGACTAATCTGCTGCCTAAGTCCCCGGTCATTCCCGGTCTGAGGAGCATCGAGTTGTGAATTCCGCGGTGAGTGCGAATATTTTTCTTTCAAATCTTTATTACTTGGTACATTGATTTCTTGCTATATATATTGTATCCTAGCACCTCATCAACTCAAATATTGGTTAGGAGAACTATCTGCCTAGCCACTATTACTCCACACCTGACTATACAGTGGTCCTCAACATATGATGGTGATCTGTTCCAAATGGACTATCGTTTGTTGAAACCGTCGCATGTTAAGGGATCCGTGCAATGTAAAGTATAGGACAGTGGTCTACAACCTGCGGACCTCCAGATGTTGCAAAACTACAACACCCAGCATGCCCGGACAGCCGTTGGCTGTCCGGGCATGCTGGGAGTTGTAGTCTTGCAACATCTGGAGGTCCGCAGGTTGTAGACCATTGTTAGAGGAAGTTGTACTCACCTGTACTCCGGACCGACACCCGCCTGCCTGGATGTCGCCTTCCATCGCTGTCGCCTCGTCCCCGAGGTGTCCTTGAAGCTTCGGCAAGGCCTCTGCTTCCCGGCATCCGCGCTCTCCATTGCCGCCATCACGTCGCTACGCACGCTGCTCCTATTGGATGACGGGATGGCGTGTGCAGCGACATGATGGGGAGCGCAGACGATGCAGAGGATCCCGAAGAGGACGCGCCGGAGCCCCTAGGACAGGTAAGTGATCGTCAGCGGACCACACGGGGCACCGTAAACGGCAATCCGGTGGCAGCTGAAGCAGTATGCGCTGCCGGATAGCCGTTTATGCGATGGCCCCGACATACAAAAGCATCGTATGTTGATGCTGCCTTCAACATGCGATGGCCTCTGAGAGACCATCGCATGTTGAAATGATCGTATGTCGGGGCCATCGTAGGTCGGGGGGGGGGGGGGGGGGGTCACTGTATACATTGCAATACTGAGCGGTGCCGTCTCTTCATCTACTAGTCGTATGTCCTCTTAATTGTATTTTCAAGCTCTGTAACCTTACTTTGTGTGGCTGACAGATCTCGCTGTAAGAATTCAACATTCAGTATGATGAGGTCCTGCGCATACTAGTTGGTAATGGCTTCAAACCGGTACTCACTCCCCCAAGATCCAATCAGCGTCCAGATTGGTGTACGAAAAAACATCAGTGGAATAGGAATGAGTTGACATACCAGATGGGTTGCTATTGGAGATATCCATTTTTCATAAGTGAGTGCACGTTTGTTCCCCTCAGTATAACAGTCCATATAAAGCAGCACATCCAGCTCCGGTTCTTCTTGATAGGTAATAGATATAGGCAGCACCAAATCAGTGTAAAAAAGAACTGTGTTTTTATTCCATGATGAGGTTGACAATGTTTCGGCGATCTCTCACCGCCAATTTTCAAGTGAATACAGGTGATACAGAGGGGTTTAATTACTCACTCCCCCAATTAGTGACATCATACAAATTTACATAATTAGTGACATCAACAAAGTGGAAAAAGCATTATATAACATTAACATTGGTGATCTAGCTGTGTTTAACAGGTATATGGTATCTCATATCTATCTCATATCTATCTATCTATCTATCTATCTAACTATCTCATATCTATCTATCTATCTATCTATCTCATATCTATCTAACTATCTATCTATCTCTATCTATCTATCTATCTCATATCTATCTATCTATCTATCTATCTCATATCTATCTATCTCATATCTATCAATCTAATCTATCTATCTCATATCTATCTATCTATTTATCTCATATCTATCTATCTCATATCTATCTAACTAACTATCTCATATCTATCTATCTCATATCTATCAATCTATCTATCTATCTATCTCATATCTATCTATCTATCTATATCATATCTATCTATCTCATATCTATCTATCTATCTCATATCTATCTATCTATCTATCTATATCATATCTATCTCATATCTATCTAACTATCTATCTATCTCATATCTATATCTATCTATCTCATATCTATCTCATATCTATCTATCTATCTTATATTTATCTATCTATCTCATATCTATCTATCTATCTATCTCATATCTATATCTATCTATCTATCTCATATCTATATCATATCTATCTATCTCATATCTATCTATCTCTCTCTATCTATATCATATCTATCTATCTCATATCTATCTATCTCTCTCTATCTATATCATATCTATCTATCTCATTATCTATCTATCTATATCATATCTATCTATCTATCTCATATCTATCTATCTATCTATCTCATATCTATCTATCTATCTATCTATATCATATCTATCTATCTATCTATCTATCTATCTAACTATCTATCTCATATCTATCTATCTCATATCTATCTATCTCATATCTATCAATCTCATATCTATCTATCTATCTATCTATCTATTTATTTATTTATCTGAAAACAATAAAGAAGTACTAAAGAATAAAGTACAAGGGGAATGAAGTGCCTAAGACTTCACTTTTAATCTTGATGTATGTTACAAACACACCAATCTGTGCTCAAATAACCACACCAAAAGAAAAGAAAATTATTAAAACTGACCAACTTTGTCAGCAAACACTATGGGGGAGACTTATCAAAACCTGTGCAGAGGAAGAGTGGTGCAGTTGCCCATAGCAACCAATCAGATTGCTTCTTTCATTTTCCACAGGCCTCTTTAGAGGCCTGTGGAAAATGAAAGAAGCGATCTGATTGGTTGCCATGAGCAACTGCACCACTCTTCCTCTGCACAGTTTTTGATAAATCTCCCCCCTATGTTGTTGCCGAATATTAACTTTTTTCCGCATATTCGCATATTCCTTCTTTTCACTTGTGGGCCAATTAGAAGGATGCAAATACACTTGTCAGAGGTTATCAACAACATCCCGAGCAACCAATAGTAAAGTTGCCCACCCCCTCACTGTTTTCTTCCTCGAATATGTGAATATAACGAATGCGCGAAATTCGCGAATATAGGACAAATATTCACCTGTATATTTGCGAAATATTGCAAATTCTAATATGGCCAATGCTGCTCATCACTAATAAAGTGTAGACCTAGTGCTATCTGATATATTCTCTAATAGGAGGTATTATCTATACTGGGTGTATATAGTCTCTGTATTTGTGTACCACAGTATGTTTCACATCACTGTTCACATATATTTCTTCATATCCTGTCTCATAAAGTGATGGCTTGTTAACCCCTTAAGGACTCAGCCCATTTTGGCCTTAAGGACTCAGACAATTTAATTTTTACGTTTTCATTTTTTCCTCCTCGCCTTCTAAAAATCATAACTCTTTTATATTTTCATCCACAGACTAGTATGAGGGCTTGTTTTTTGCGCGACCAGTTGTCCTTTGTAATGACATCACTCATTATATCATAAAATGTATGGCGCAACCAAAAAACACTATTTTTGTGGGGAAATTAAAATGAAAAACGCAATTTTGCTAATTTTGGAAGGTTTTGTTTTCACGCCGTACAATTTATGGTAAAAATGATGTGTGTTCTTTATTCTGAGGGTCAATACGATTAAAATGATACCCATTATTATATACTTTTATATTATTGTTGCGCTTAAAAAAAATCACAAACTTTTTAACCAAATTAGTACGTTTATAATCCCTTTATTTTGATGACCTCTAACTTTTTTATTTTTCCGTATAAGCGGCGGTATGGGGGCTAATTTTTTGCGCCATGATCTGTACTTTTTTTGATACCACATTTGCATATAAAAAACTTTTAATACATTTTTTATAATTTTTTTTAATAAAATGTATTAAAAAAGTAGGAATTTTGGACTTTTTTTTTTTTCGTTCACGCCGTTCACCGTACGGGATCATTAACATTTTATTTTAATAGTTCGGACATTTACGCACGCGGCGATACCAAATATGTCTATAAAAAATGTTTTTTACGCTTTTTGGGGGTAAAATAGGAAAAAACGGACGTTTTACTTTTTTATTGGGGGAGGGGATTTTTCACTTTTTTTTTACTTTTACTTTTACATTTTTTTTTACACTTGAATTGTCCCCATAGGGGACTATTCATAGCAATACCATGATTGCTAATACTGATCTGTTCTATGTATAGGACATAGAACAGATCAGTATTATCGGTCATCTTCTGCTCTGGTCTGCTCGATCACAGACCAGAGCAGGAGACGCCGGGAGCCGCACGGAGGAAGGAGAGGGGACCTCCATGCGGCGTTATGAATGATCGGATCCCCGCAGCAGCATTGCGGGCGATCCGATCGTTCATTTAAATCGCGAACTGCCGCAGATGCCGGGATCTGTATTGATCCCGGCACCTGAGGGGTTAATGGCGGACGCCCCGCGAGATCGCGGGCGTCGGCCATTGCCGGCGGGTCCCTGGCTGCGATCAGCAGCCGGGATCAGCCGCGCATGACACGGGCATCGCTCCGATGCCCGCGGTTATGCTTACGACGTAAATGTACGTCCTGGTGCGTTAAGTACCACCTCACCAGGACGTACATTTACGCCCTGCGTCCTTAAGGGGTTAATATGAGATGATCTGTGTGGGTTCAACCTCTGAGATCCCCAAAGATGAAGAAGCCACAACACTCCGGTATAGGGATTTCTCCTCTTTTGAATTTTTCCCTGCACAACAGCGCCCCTGGCGATCTGGCAGTGAAGAGAACTGCAGCCAGCTCCATTTACTTGTATGAGGATACACTTTCACTTCCCTACACAATAGAGTGTCTGTAGACTGCTGAGCTGGAGAAATACAGCCAGGGGGACACAGCCTCTCACCAGCGCTAGGTCCCCTTTACTCTCATGATCAGTGGGGGTCCTAGAGATCAGATCACCATAAATTATATCCTAGGGACATGTCATGGCCATAGAGCAGCAAAATACAAATATAGCTGGGAGAGGAGGTGTATAACCACTATATATCCTGATCCCATAGAGATGGTAGCAATATACAGATAGAGCTGGGAGGGAAGGTGTATAATTACTATATATCCTGATCCTATAGAGACAGCAGCAGTATACAGATAGAGCTGGAGGGGAGGTGTATAATTACTATGTATCCTGATCCTATAGAGATTGCAGCAGTATACAGATAGAACTAAAGAAGAGAGATCCCATAGAGATAGCAGCAGCACCAGTATATAGATAGAACTGGAGGAGATATATATATTTGAGATATATATATATATATATATATATATATATATATACTGGAGGATATATATATATATCAAAGGCTGACTTGTGAGTCGCTCACCCAATGCACGCCCACTTCGCCACCTGTGCCGTATACCGGCCGGTACCGCCTCCGGCTACTCGCTTGTGAAGGAAAGAACAAGGTCCGGCACTAGGTTGCAGGTAAAAACTTCTTATTTCTTTATTTGAAGATTCTGCAGTACAGGGTAGAAAGTCTAATATATATATATATATATATATATATATATATACACACTATATAGACAACGTACATGACAGAAGCCTGGTAAATCAAATACCAGGCTTTCACTACGCACAGGTGCACACTGCTAGTTTTGTGTTTTACCAGTAAGGGACAAATAATACCGCCATACAATGACCACAACTACCATTACCACTGACTAATACTGTTATATTGTTACTAAATAAAATTGACTATACAAAAGACCAATATTCACACTTATATTCACCAAATAGAGATACCAGCTGTACACAGGATCTGTATACCATATAAGTGATTATATACAAGACCATAAAGAAGTATATACAAGCCGTACACAAGATCTGTATACCATATAAGTGATCATAGTTACATCTAGGGACTCACAGGTGACGTCTTTTCTGATCAGTGTTGTCTTCTTTCCTTTTCTTCTCCGTCCAGATCAGATCGTCATGATGGCTTCTTCCACTCAAAACTCATCTCTTTGGCATCTACGGGACAAACATGTTAGACTCCACATTTTTATAGTGCCCTCCCTACCTCTACATAATATCCCCATATATAGCCCTCAAATGTGATAATATCCCTCTTGGTGTCCCGCTCAGTAAAAGGGCCAGTAGGTAGCTAGGTAGGTAGTTAGGTAGCCAGGTATGTAGGGAAGTAGCTAGGTTGTTATGTAGGTAGGTAGGAAATAGGTAGCCAGACATGTAGATAGGTCGCCAGGTTTGTAGGTAGGTAGATAACCAGGTATGTAGGTAGGTTGCTAGGTAGTAGTGTAGGTAAGTAGTTAGGTAGCCAGGTATGTAGGTAGTTAGATAGCCAGGTATGTAGGTAGGCAGCCAGGCAGTTAGATAGCCTGGTAGATAGTTAGGTAGAATGGTATGTAGATAGGTAGTTAAGTAGCCTGGTAGCTCCCTCAGATTAGCCCCCTCCAGTAGGCAGGTAGATCACCCCACATTAGCCCTCCCAGTAGGAAAGTAGTCCCCTCAGATTAGTAACCCCCCCCCCCCCCCTGGTGACCCGGTGTCCCCGGGCTGAAGTACCTTTCGCTGCTGGCCAGAGGCCCCTCCCCCAGGTGACGAGCGGTGCGCAGCCGTACAGAAACATCGTCCGCAAAATTTTGGGAACGTCATTACGCAGCCACCGTATCTATACAGCCGCGCACCACTTGTCATCTGGGGGAGGGTCCTCTGTATCTCGGCTCCAATGCAAATGGCCCGGGGATGCTGGTCTGGCGCAATGAATGAGAGCCCGAGGCGGAGTGACTTTATCCTTTGCCTCCGGCTCCTGCATGGGCCAGGTAATGTTGGCACTGCTGCCCCAGCTGGCCCTGTATAACTGCAATATATCCTGGTCCCATAGAGATAACAGCAGCAGTATACAGATAGAGAAGGAGGGAAGGGGTATAACTACTATATATCCTGATCCTATAGAGATTGCAGCAGCAGTATACAGATAGAACTGGAGCAGAGGTGTATTACTACTATATATATATATATATATATATATATATATATATATATATATACATACTGATTTCATAGAGGTAGCAGTAGCAGTACACACGTATACACATAGAGCTGGATGGGAGATGTACAACTACTATATATCCTGATCCCATAGAGATAGCAGCAGTATAGAGAGAGTAAGGTGAGGTGTATAACTACTATATTTCCTAATCCCATAGAGATAGCAGCAGCAGTATACAGATGCAATTAGAGGGGAGATGTATAACTACTATATATCCTGATTTAATAGAGATAGCAGCAGTATACAGATAGAGCTGAAAGAGAGGTATATAACTACTATATACCCTGATCCCATAAAGATAGCAGCAGTATACAGACAGAGCTGAAGGGAAGGGGGGTGTCTAACTACTATATGTCCTGATCCCATAGAGATAACAGCAGCAGTATACAGATAGAGCCAGAGGGGAGGTGTATAACTACTTTATGTTCTGATGCCATAGAGATCACAGCAGTATACAGATAGAGCTGGAGGGGAGGTGTATAGCTACTATATATCTTGATCCCATAGATATAGAAGCAGCATTATACAGATAGAGCTGGAGGGTGGGGGGGGGGGGGGATAAAACTACTATACATCCTGATCCCACTTAGATAGCAGAAGCAGTAGATAGCGCTTGGAGCGGAGGGGAGGGATCTGTAAGCTGCTAGGAAGGATCTTCACAGGAAGTCAGCTGACCCAGGGCTGACCACTTGTTCTGACACATTGAGCACTGTGATTTTCTGTGGGCCAGAGTAGCGATCCCATGACCCAGTTACAGAAATGGACCGCATAGATGCAGCTGTGCTGGAATGAAACAGATGGTGCTGTAAGACCAGAGATGGTGATATGGGTTAATAAACCTGAGAAGTATAATATTTATAGCAGTGGTCTTCAAACTGTGGCCCTCCAGCTGTTGCAAAACTACAACTCCCAGCATGCCCGGACAGCCGTTGGCTGTCCGGGCATGCTGGGAGTTGTAGTTTTGCAACAGCTGGAGGGCCACAGTTTGAAGACCGCTGATTTATAGCTTTAGGCATGAAGGGCATTGAGAGCCTGGTACCCGTGATGTAAACATTCTGCCAGGTTTCACCACCTTGTATCTGTTTACTCATAGGCCGATCTTATTAGGGGACGGATCGGCTCAGGTTACGGTTAGATTTCCCGGATTTCTCAATTAATCTTCGTGGTTAATTACCGGCCTCACATTTCTCTATACAAACACATAGTTAAAGAACCTTTTTGCTTTTTCAAGTGGAAACCGAAAAAAAAAAAAAAAAATCTTCTGGGCATATGGAGCAATTAGTGGCAGAGTATCAAAGCAAGCGGAGAGGGAATATGCAAAACAGGCCGGTGTCAACTTGTATCGTCTTCGTTAGGGATCTAACGAGAATATGCAAATGAGCGCGGATGATATGAGCCAGGGAAATAATTGAGCCGCTTATCTTACTTAACCCATTCCAGACCAGCGGAGACTAATACGCAAGTGACAGGGGACCTTCCTGTTCTTCTACAACAGTGCTCTCCAAACTGAGGACCTCCAGCTGTTGCAAAACTACAACTCCCAGCATGCCCGGACAGCCAATGGCTAATCCTAAACTCACACAGAGTCATTCTCCAGCATGCAGAAGAGGAAAAAAACCCTGTGGAAGAAGCCTCTAGTGCAATGTTGCAATCAGTGTGCCTCCAGCTGTTGCATAACTACAACTTCCAGCATTTCCGTGCAGCCGTTGGCTGGGCATGTATGCTGGGAGTTGTAGTTTTGAAAAAGCCAAAACCAGGAGCAGAACTGACGCAAACTATAATGGACAGATTTGCAGCCTTTTTCTGTGTTTGGACCTGCTTGCCTCTAGTGGCACCTATAGGTAAGTACAGGGTAAATCAGTATCTGACCCATAAAGAGCCTTGGAACATGACTAGGGAATTTAGCCAAGCCAGAATCTTCTCCAAATGTAAGAGTCTGCCTAGAGTCTAGGTGTCCAACCTGTGGCCGTTTAGCTGTTGTGAAACTACAACTCCCAGCATGCCCGGGCATGCTGGCAGTAGTAGTTCTACAACAGCTTGAGAGCCACAGGTTGGGCCTAGAGAGATGCCTAGAGCGTGTGAGGGGAGCAGTACTGGTACCCATTGGTAGCTACACTCTAAATCAGTGTTTCCCAACCAGTGTGTCTCCAGCTGTTGCAAAACTACAACTCCCAGCATGCCCGGACAGCCAAAGGCTGTCCGGACATGCTGGGAGTTGTAGTTTTGCAACGGCTGGAAGCCCTTTGGTTGGGCCTAGAATGATGCCCTCGCTGTGCCACAAAATGTGTGTGTGAGGGGGTCAGTACTGGTACCTATTGGTAGTCACCCCCTAAGTCAGTGTTTCCTAGCCAGTGTGTCTCCAGCTGTTGCAAAACTACAACTCCCAGCATGCCCGGACAGCATGCATCTGCAAACGCAGTATTTAAAGCAGTGCCCCCCAACCTGTGGCTTGTCAGGACATGAAGGAAATTGTAGTTGTGCAACAGCTGGAAACTGCCAGGGCATGCTGGGAGTTGTAGTCTTGCAACAGCTGGAGGTCTTCAGTTTGGAGACCCCTGCTATAAATGTATTATTGATGAAGTGTTGATTTGCATTTATTGTATTTGTCTTTTTATCCGGCAGAACGTTACGCGTTTCTGTGCTTAGACCATTACCCCTTAGTTACCAGTAGGGGTCACTGTTCTGTTCTGTTCTTTTGCCTTTTATTTACACTGTATACAAAACTTTATGTACAAACAGAAGTAAAGTCATCACGGAATTCTTTCTGATGATTATTTAGTGTCAACACGCGATCTCTAGGGGACGTCTAGAGAATGGAAAATCTCGCCGTCAGTGCAGCGAACATCTAAGGCCCCAATAGCTTCAAGTATTTTTTTTGCATTTTTGTCAATTAATTTATATGGGTAAAGGCATTAACTTTAGAGGGAGATTTATTAAGCTTTTTAACCCCCCCCCCTTACCTGCTCTATGTTTGTTGCACAAATTCTTAGCGCAAAATTATTGCACCTTTTTAACCTTTATACTGCACCTTTTTCCCTCTATGGGAAAACTGTATAGAGTATTCAATTTATTCTGTTGGTCAATACAATTGAAACGATACCCATAGTTATGGGCTTTTCTATTAATGGACTGAATTTAAAAAAAAAGTCAAATTATTATTTTTTTTTTACAGATTACAACGCTTAACCCCTTAAGGACGCAGAGTTTTTCCATTTTTGCACTTTTGTTTTTTCCTCTTTACCTTTTAAAATTCATAACCCTTTTAATTTTGCACCTAAAAATCCATATTATGGCTTATTTTTTCGGGCCACCAATTCTACTTTGTAATGACATCAGTCATTTTACCCAAAAATCTACGGCGAAACAAAAAAAAAAAATCATATGACAAAATTGAAGAGAAAACACAATGTTGTCACTTTTGGGGGCTTCCGTTTCTACGCAGTAAATTTTTCGGTAAAAATGACACCTTCTCTTTATTCTGTAGGTCCATACGATTAAAATGATACCCTACTTATATAGGTTTGATTTTGTCTTAGATGCACGAAAATTAATACATTTAAAATTGTCTTTTGACCCCGATAACCTTTTTATTTTCCGAGTACGGGCCGGTATGAGGGCTCTTTTTTTGCACCGTGATCTGAAGTTTTTATTGGTACCATTTTTGTATTGATCGGACTTTTTGATCGCTTTTTATTCATTTTTTCATTTTATGAAAAGTGACCAAAAATACGTTATATTGGACTTTGGAATTTTTTTGCGCATACATTATTGACCATGCGGTTTAATTAGCGATATATTTTTATAGTTCAGACATTTCTGCACACGGCGATACCACACATGTCTATTTTTATTATGGTTACATATTTTTCATATGAACTTTGGGGAAAGGGGGGTAATTTAAACTTTTAATAAGGAAGGGGTTAATGTGTGTGTTTTTAAACTAATTTAAAATTTTTTTTTTTTTACACTTTTAGTCCCCTTAGGGGACTTTTAGGAGGAATCATTAGATTCCTCATACAGATCAATGTGGCTTCATAGAACCACATTGATCTGTGTGCTCTTCGCTTGATTGATAAACCTGGTCCTGCCCACTGGACCACCAGGGAGCGTTTAACTGTCCCTTTTGACGTCACTGTCAACTTTGACAGCGGCGATCTAAAGGGTAAATAGCTGGCCGCTATTAAAGCCAGCCCCCAGTTGCAGGAATCAGCTGGAGGCCGGCCGGTATGACGCGGGCTCGAGTTGGGAGCCCGGGCCATACAACGGTGTCCGTCTCAGGACGAGCCAGCTCGTCCTTAGTCGGCAACCGGTTAAAATCGCCCTATTCTGACCCCTAGAACCTTTTTATTATTCCGCATACAGAGCTGTAAAAGGAGACATTTTAGGCACCATCATCCCTAGTTTATATTTGTACCACTTTTGCACATATGTGATTTTTTTTGTTTTAAATTACTTTTTATTCCATTTTTTCTTGAATGTGATGTGACCAAAAATCGGCAATTTTGGACTTGGGTATTTTTAATAGTTCAGACCAAACATATTTATTTTATATATTTATTTATTACGGTATATATTTTACATTTGTTTTTCTTTGCAAAATGGGGAAAGGGGGGCGATAAAATTTTTTATTAGGGGAGGAACTTATTTATATTTTGATTTTAGTTTTTTTTTTACTATTAATAGAACATTTTTTAAGTCTTTTGATTGTTTTGAGCGCTATTTAAATAAACAAAAAAAAACAAAAAACTTTTTGCACAAAATCTTTGTCTTTATAAAAATAAATAAAATAAAGTAAATAAACTGTGCGCAGCTTAGTAACTCTACCACTTGGCAGAAATTGCCTGTGACCTGTGTGTGGCGGAGACTTGCAGCATAACTGTTTGGAGTCATAGGCGTGCGCAGCCTATTGCATTAGGGTGTGCACCCTAAAGCACAAACTCACGCAGCGCACGCATGTGTGTGATATATATACACACACACACACTCTTGCTTGCATGCACACATACATAAACATACCTACACTCATAAATATCAATACAAACAAAATGAAAAACTTTATTAAAACTTTTTTTTGGATTGGAGGCTCCATTATACATACACTGTACAGTAATCATACCTCCATTATACATACACTGTGACTGTACAGCAATCATACATCCAATCCATTAATAATGGATTGGATGTATGATTGCTGTACAGTCACAGACAGTGTATGTATAATGGAGGTATGATTGCTGTACAGTGTATGTATAATGGCGGTATGCTTGCTGTACAGTGTATGTATAATGGAGGTATGATTGCTGTACAGTGTAAGTATAATGGAGGTATGATTGCTGTACAGTGTATGTATAATGGAGGTATGATTGCTGTACAGTGTATGTATAATGGCGGTATGCTTGCTGTACAGTGTATGTATAATGGAGGTATGATTGCTGTACAGTGTAAGTATAATGGAGGTATGATTGCTGTACAGTGTATGTATAATGGATGTATGCTTGCTGTACAGTGTATGTATAATGGCGGTATGATTGCTGTACAGTGTATGTATAATGGCGGTATGATTGCTGTACAGTGTATGTATAATGGATGTATGATTGCTGTACAGTGTATGTATAATGGCGGTATGATTGCTGTACAGTGTATGTATAATGGCGGTATGATTGCTGTACAGTGTATGTATAATGGATGTATGATTGCTGTACAGTGTATGTATAATGGCGGTATGATTGCTGTACAGTGTATGTATAATGGAGGTATGATTGCTGTACAGTGTATGTATAATGGCGGTATGATTGCTGTACAGTGTATGTATAATGGCGGTATGATTGCTGTACAGTGTATGTATAATGGATGTATGATTGCTGTACAGTGTATGTATAATGGCGGTATGATTGCTGTACAGTGTATGTATAATGGATGTATGATTGCTGTACAGTGTATGTATAATGGCGGTATGATTGCTGTACAGTGTATGTATAATGGTGGTATGCTTGCTGTACAGTGTATGTATAATGGAGGTATGATTGCTGTACAGTGTATGTATAATGGCGGTATGATTGCTGTACAGTGTATGTATAATGGAGGTATGATTGCTGTACAGTGTATGTATAATGGAGGTATGATTGCTGTACAGTGTATGTATAATGGCGGTATGCTTGCTGTACAGTGTATGTATAATGGAGGTATGATTGCTGTACAGTGTATGTATAATGGATGTATGCTTGCTGTACAGTGTATGTATAATGGCGGTATGATTGCTGTACAGTGTATGTATAATGGCGGTATGATTGCTGTACAGTGTATGTATAATGGATGTATGATTGCTGTACAGTGTATGTATAATGGCGGTATGATTGCTGTACAGTGTATGTATAATGGCGGTATGATTGCTGTACAGTGTATGTATAATGGATGTATGATTGCTGTAGAGTGTATGTATAATGGCGGTATGATTGCTGTACAGTGTATGTATAATGGAGGTATGATTGCTGTACAGTGTATGTATAATGGCGGTATGATTGCTGTACAGTGTATGTATAATAGCGGTATGATTGCTGTACAGTGTATGTATAATGGATGTATGATTGCTGTACAGTGTATGTATAATGGCGGTATGATTGCTGTACAGTGTATGTATAATGGATGTATGATTGCTGTACAGTGTATGTATAATGGCGGTATGATTGCTGTACAGTGTATGTATAATGGTGGTATGCTTGCTGTACAGTGTATGTATAACGGATGTATGATTGCTGTACAGTGTATGTATAATGGATGTATGATTGCTGTACAGTGTATGTATAATGGATGTATGATTGCTGTACAGTGTATGTATAATGGTGGTATGCTTGCTGTACAGTGTATGTATAATGGAGGTATGATTGCTGTACAGTGTATGTATAATGGATGTATGATTGCTGTACAGTGTATGTATAATGGTGGTATGATTGCTGTACAGTGTATGTATAATGGATGTATGATTGCTGTACAGTGTATGTATAATGGTGGTATGATTGCCGTACAGTGTATGTATAATGGATGTATGATTGCTGTACAGTGTATGTATAATGGTGGTATGATTGCTGTACAGTGTATGTATAATGGATGTATGATTGCTGTACAGTGTATGTATAATGGAGGTATGATTGCTGTACAGTGTATGTATAATGGAGGTATGCTTGCTGTACAGTGTATGTATAATGGATGTATGATTGCTGTACAGTGTATGTATAATGGATGTATGATTGCTGTACAGTGTATGTATAATGGATGTATGATTGCTGTACAGTGTATATATAATGGTGGTATGCTTGCTGTACAGTGTATGTATAATGGAGGTATGATTGCTGTACAGTGTATGTATAATGGATGTATGATTGCTGTACAGTCACAGTGTATGTATAATGAAGGTATGATTGCTGTACAGTGTATGTATAATGGATGTATGATTGCTGTACAGTGTATGTATAATGGAGGTATGATTGCTGTACAGTGTATGTATAATGGACAGGGCCGTCTTTAATTTTGATTGGACCCTGGGCAAGCTATTTTTTTTGGTCCCCCCGGTCCCCCACCCCCATCCCACACACACTCGGGATTAGTACAGGATCAGTAATGTAATGTATGTACACAGTGACCTCACCAGCAGAATAGTGAGTACAGCTCTGGAGTATAATACAGGATATAACTCAGGATCAGTACAGGATAAGTAATGTAATGTATGTACACAGTGACCTCACCAGCAGAATAGTGAGTACAGCTCTGGAGTATAATACAGGATATAACTCAGGATCAGTACAGGATAAGTAATGTAATGTATGTACACAGTGACCTCACCAGCAGAATAGTGAGTACAGCTCTGGAGAGAGGGTGTGTTCGGCTGAGCTCCAGAGTTTCCCAGAGAAGCAGTGATTTTCTTCCACCCCTCCCCAGGTGTGTGGCAGACACCTGGGTAGGTTTTCCTGCTATGGAGCCCCGGGAAGCTGGGGCTTCATCTTGCACCCCCCGTTCTAGGCTGGCGGGGTGTGCAAAGGAACATGCAACAGCCAGTAGTCAGGATGGGGTGAGGAGATCCACCAGGGTCCACAGCCATGTGGGGCCCCCTCCCCCAACCTCAGCTGGGAGCTGCAAAGCTTCCAGCAGAAGCTCATCCAGGCAGCGGAGTGGAAAGTCTGCATCTGTTTCCTCAGAACCCCAGCAATGGGGGGTAAAGGGGCCCAGAGAATCCCTGGCCAGCTTTGGGTCCAGAATCCAGGCCAAGATGGCTCAGTATGAACAGCTCGGCAAACAACTAAGAGGCCTCAGAGAGGAGCTGAAGTTTGCAAGCTACCAAGCAAACAATGCAGCAAAGACCAAGAGGGCAGCATTTTCCACCAAGGTGAGAGCTCTGAAGAAACAGGTGGATGAGATTGTGAGGCTGAGATCGGACATTGTGGAGGGAGGTGGTATACTCAGCGAGAGACTTGTCAACAAGGATCGTTTCTCCAGCATGGAGGTCTCAGGACAAGTGAGTAACCAAGATGACTGCCAGAGTGAGGAGGAGGAGATGGAGGGAGGTGAGGAGGGGGATGTGAGTGAGGGGGATATGGATACTGGACCTGTGTGTACCACCACCACTGTTACCCCAGACCCCCCACTTACCCTCAGTGAGGACTATGTAAACCCGGCTCAGGTGGCCTTACCTCCCTCCAGTGAGGAGGAGGATGATGATGATGATGACGGCAGTGACTGCAGTGATGGCAGCGGCTTGGCAGATGGGGGTCTCCTGCGGGCGATTGTTATGCAGGAGTCCCCCACCCGTCTGGAAAACTTTTCCTTTGGGGATGATTTGGGACCAGAGGAGAAGGGAAAGAAGAAGAAAGGAAAGGGCAAGAAGAGGAAGAAGACACAAGGAGTTAAGTTTGTCTTTTCTCCCTTCCAGCAGTCTGAGTCGGCTGAAAAGTCGGTTCAGGGTGCTGGGTCCCCCAATCTGCCAGACCCCGTTTCTGTAGTGGAGCGGGGCCAGCATGGGGGATACAGTAGTGCACCCAAAATCGCCGCGGGTGCTATAGAAAAAAAGGGCACCCTCCTGTGAGGGGGGAGGGTGTCCAGGCACCGGAAAATGGCGGCAGATTCACCCGTTCGGGGGGCGGTCCCCTGGTTAAAGTGGGCGGTACAGGTCCTGGCGCTGCAGGGCACTCTCCTGTGAGGGGGGGGAGTGTCCGGGCGCCGGACCTTGTTGGTTCAGGGGGCGGTCCCCTAGGTGGCGTGGTTGGTACTGGTTCTGGCGCCAGGGGGCACTCCACTATAAAGGGGGAGGTTCCCTGCACATCAGCTGTAGCGGGAGTTAGTCCGGAGGGACAGTCTTTTTGCGAGGGGGCGGGGCCACCCATGTCAGAGGCGGAGCCTGTGTCTGCACCCCAAGACACAGGAAGAAAGAACTATGCAGCACTAATCCTGAAACCGGCAACCCTTAAACATGAAGCAAAAGACCCAGCCAGCCCAGTCTGTAACACACCAAGGGAGAGTGAACGCAAGAGTGAAAGTGAAAGAAAAAATGTGAATAAAAATGGTAATGTGCAGAATGTGAGTTATGGTGGTGTGCATGGGAGGAGTTGTAGTAGCAGTGTGGGTGAGGGGGGTGCAAGCGGAGTGCAAGAAAGGGGTGCAAGTAGTGTGCAAGAGAGGGGTGCAAGAGGAGTGCAAGAGAGGGGTGCAAGTGGAGTTCAAGAGAGGAGTGCAAGTGAAATACAGGTGAGGAGCGGTAGTGGAATGGCAGAGAGAGGTGTTATGGCTGATGATTCTGTTAAGAGTAAGGGTCCAGGTTTGGCCTCTGGGTCAGTTCCTGGTTCGACTGCCCCCCCGGTAGTGGCTGCTTCTCCCAGAAGCTATGCCAGCGTCACTGCCGGGGGATCAGGGGGATCCCCATCTCCATCTGGCTCTGGGGGTCACTTGCAACAGCGCCTCCTGGAGGCTCTACGTAGGGGAGACAGGTCAATCCATGTAGAGGGGAGGGGTGAGGTTGACCTGTCTTTTTGGATAGAAAGACATGGCTTAGGCGCCTTCCGAGAACAAAACGGGGAGGTGGTCTGGTCCCTCCCGACATCCGGGCAGGAAAGTGGCCGTAGGAATGTGGTCCGTTTAGTGTGGAGGGGCGAAGATGCGTGTCCGCCTCGGGGTAAGGTGGTTGAGCTCCTCCTCCGGATGGAATTCAGGGCAAGTGACATCTTTGCCCTGATCCACCCCTATGGTACTTCCGAGTTTGACATCAGCTTTGTTCGGCCAGAGGGTTGGAACTTTTCTGGTCGAATTATGAGGTGGTGAAAAAAGAGCCCGGCTGGCGGGATTTCGCCGTAAAGGCGATATCCCGTCAGAATCTGGCCAAGAAAGTGACCGTTTTGACACGTAACGAGTCACTATCTTGCTATGACATTATGACCTGGCTTAGCCGATATGGGGATGTGACGGACATGCCAAAAAAGAACTATGACGAACATGGGATCTGGTCTGGGGCCTGGACGTTTTCCGTCAAACTGAAGCGTTCAGGGAGCACTGTTGCCCACATCCCATCAGCTGCTTTCCTTGGGAGAGACAGAATCCAAGTTTTCTACCAGGGGCAGCCCAAGGTCTGTCACAGGTGTGGCAGCCCCACCCACTTTAGCGCAGCCTGTACCGTGCAGGTCTGTGCACTGTGCGGTGGGGTAGGTCATCTTGCCGCATCCTGTAGGCAGATCCGGTGTCATCTGTGTGGTGTCTTAGGACACCCTTTCAGCCGTTGTCCTAGCGCCTTTGCCCGTGCGACGGTCACCTTGGCTGGGGAGAGCAGTAATGTTGCCTCAGCTGGGGAGGGCACGAGTGCGGGTGAAGGTGCAACAGGGTCAGTGAAGAGGAAAAGTCCGGCCAAGCTGAGGCGGGAGGCTAATCGGAGAAGGAGCAGGGAACTGGAGAGTTCCCATGTGGCAGGGGTAGCTTCTGACCCTGCTCCAGAGGTTAGTCCTGAAACTGCTGAGACCCTGGGGGAGAATGTGCTGGATGAGGAAATGGGGAGAATCTGTAAAGAAGAGGGCAGCAAGGCCAATCTTTCCGATTCCTCCCACTGTGAAAGTGTGGATGAGGAGGGTGAAGAGCGGCCAAAAAAGAAGGGCAGTAAAGGGAGAAAGAAGAGGTCGGAGCCCTCTAGTCCCCGTGCTGCAGACCAGGTCCATAGCGGAAGCTTACCTACCCCCCCTCTGATTGATCTGTCTAACTGGTACTCTGTCCTTGAAGACATCTCCTCCCCCTCCTTGGAGGGGGGGGGTCAGGGATGGGGTGCCTGAAGTGGGGGAGCCTCCAGGGGGATCTGGGCCCTGTCCTGATGGGGCAATTTCCTCAGGGGATGGGGCCAAATCGGAGCCAGGCGGAGATGGGGATTCTAAAATGGACCAGTCAGAGTCTAAAAAACGGTCCAAAGAGAAGGAAGCCTCCTCATCTGGGGATGAGGGGGTAAAGAAGAAACAAAAATGAGGGGGTTAGGGCCGTCTATCTCAATCACCCATGATGGCGGCACTCACCCCATTGACGCTGGCATCTATTAACTGTGCCAGTATAAAGTCTGATACGGCTAGATTCGCAGCCTTTGATTTTCTCGGCCGTGTTGAAGCCGATATTTTGTATCTGCAGGAGACCAGGTTGTCAGATCTTGCCTCTCTGGTAAAAGCCAGGAGAGAGTGGAGGCGTGGCCCCTCCCACTGGTCTCTTGCGGCTGAGCCGTATAGTGGGGTGGCGGTCCTTTTTACCGCTCCTGTTGAATGCAGACGGGTTATTGAGTTAGAAATGGGGAGGTGCCTGATCTTAGATGTCCTCATGAAGGGGCAAGAGCTCCGGCTTATTAACATCTACGCCCCACAAACCAAGTGGGGACGAAAAGATCTCTTTATGAGGATTAAGCCCTTTCTTTTTACAAGCCGACAGGTGATGTTTGGAGGGGATTTCAATACTGTCACGAGATCCCAAGATAGGAGAGGCTCCAATGATCGGTTGGCTTATGATAGCATAGCTCTCAATAGTATAGTTAGGGAAGCTCGCCTAGAGGACGCCCACATCCGGAGCCCCTCAGGCCACGCGGGTTTCACCTATCATCGAGGTAGCTGCAGGTCTAGAATAGACAGGTTTTATTTGAAGGAGGAAGCTGTCTCTTCTGCAGTGTCCGTGGTTGAGGTGGAGTTCTCCGATCACTGTATGATTTTGTTTTCCCTGAATGTTTCAGAGACCCCTCGGATGGGTAAAGGTTATTGGAAGCTGAATTCGTCCCTCCTGGAGGAAGCGGAGATAAGACAGTCCTTTGAGGATTTTCTTCAGAGTCAGGTACCTTTACTGGGCCTATGTAGTAGTAAGTCAGAGTGGTGGGAGATGTTCAAGAAGCGGGTTGCGGGGTTCTTCCGCCAGCTCTCGAGCCTCAGGTCCCTGAATAGGTATCGCCTGTATCAGGGACTGAGGAGGAAACTCGAGCTTCTCGTCTCGACTGGAGGTAGCCGGGAGGATATCTCCAGAGTGAAGTCCTTGCTGATGAGATGTCAGTACGATAGGCACGCATCTTTGGTTTTTGAGAGGGATTTCGGGAAGTACCGCTCGCCCGACCCTTACAGAAACTGTAAGATGTCAGTGAGTAGTAAAGTCATTTCAGGACTGATTGATAGTACAGGATCTCTGAATCGGTCCAGATCAGGGATCTTGGAGGTCGTCAGATCCTTCTACTCGCATCTCTTGGGAAGGAAGGATCTAGATCGAGACGGGATGTCGGCTTTCCTGGCTGAAACCATTCCTGAGCCAGGGGTAGACCCCTCTCTTGATGTTTTGGCAGAAGAAATCAGGGAAGAGGAAGTGAGACTGGCGATTGAGGGGCTTGCCCCCAAGAAGTCACCAGGTCCGGATGGCTTAACATCCGAGTGGTACAAGACCTTTAAGGAGTCTTTAGCTCCCCTCTTGACTGAGGTATTCAATGAGTGTCTCTCCTCGGGCACTCTGCCGAAGTCAATGAGGAGGTCAGCCCTGATTCTTCTCTCAAAGGGTAAAGATCCCAGCCGTATTGAGAATTGGAGGCCCATAGCTCTTCTCAATACGGACAGGAAGCTTCTGGCCAAGATACTGTTTAATCGGCTGGTGAAGTTTGCACCCCGGCTCTTTTCGGGGGCCCAGCACTGCTCTGTTCCAGGCCGAAGCACCTTAAGTGCTGTTCTCGGTGTCCGGGAGGCAGTGGAGCGGAGTAGTGCAGGTCTCTGGAAGGGGTACTTGCTGTCCCTGGATCAGGCCAAAGCATTTGATCGGGTGAACCACGAGTACCTCTGGTCCGTCCTCCTGAGATATGGCTTACCGTGTGCTTTTATTAATTGGCTTAAGACCTTATATGCAGGGGCAGAGAGTTTCCCACTGGTGAACGGGTGGTCTGGCCGCTCTTTTGAGGTGGGGTCCGGAGTCCGTCAGGGTTGTCCTTTGAGCCCGCTTTTATACGTGTTCGCAATTGATCCCTTCGTCAGGAAGGTAGATTGTGGGTCGTTGGCGGGAGTCGGGATGAGTCTGGCAGAGCTGGATGTCGCCCAGAGAGTGGTGGCGTACGCTGATGATGTCACCATTTTCGTGTCCTCGAGAGAGGAGGTCGATGTGGTGATGTCGGAGGTGGAACGCTACTCGGAGGCATCCGGGTCTAAGATCAACCGGGATAAGTGTGAAAGTCTCTGGCTGGGAGGGGGAGATCCCACTTTTGATCTCCCGGACACCCTCCCAGGGCCCCAAGACTCAGCAAAAATTCTGGGCATCACATTCGGCCAGGATGATTATCCCACCAAAAACTGGGACGGTAAGCTCCAGGATGCCACTCATAGGGTGGATCAGTGGAAGGGTTGGTCTATGACCCTCAGGGAAAGGGTACACCTGATCAAATCGTACCTGCTCCCCTTGTTTATCTATCTGGGCAGTGTATGTATCTTGCCAGATGCCTACTACACTAGGATCTACAGCCTGTTTTTCCAACTGTTATGGGGGAACAGGATGAACCTAGTCAAGAGAGAGGTTACGTACCGCACAAGGAGACTAGGGGGTTTATCTATGGTAAACCCTGTGGTGTTCTTAACAAACACCTTCTTGAAAGCCAACATCTCAAACCTCTGGTCAGAGAGGGCTCCTCCGTGGGTACTCTCCTGCAGGGAATGGTTTCGGCCTTTCTTCCAGGAATGGGAGACAGGAGGGCAAGTGAAGGACCTCCGTACGCCCCATGGATATCTTCCGGCTTACGCTACCCCGACTCTGAAGACGATACGTCGGTGGGGTCTGGGAGTGTGGGAGATCAGGACCCAGTCAAGGCAGTTCCTTGACAAACGGGTTCTGTTGACCCACTTCCAGAAGCCTCTGGCGCTCAGGGACTGCCCAGGTCGGGATTTGAGGAAGGGGTTGTATCTCTTAAATATGAAAAGGATCCCCCAGAAGTTTTGGGACTTGGCCTGGCGCTGCTTTCAGGGGAAGCTATATGTGAGGGACAATTTGAAGTGCAGGAGATCTGATGACCGGGGGTGTCCCCGAGAAGAGTGCGGGGACATGCTGGAAAGCATGGACCATTTCCTGCTTCATTGTCCCTTTAATATAAGGGTCTACAACCGGGTGGGTGCTTCCATCGGCTGGAGTCAACTTGCCGGCCTTACCTATCCAGAGTGGGCTTATGGGGCATTCAGGAACCTGGGTGGCCGAGATCGGGGCACTTTGTTTTTAGTCAGCTTAGTGGTTAGGTACTACACGTGGAATGCACGGTGTTTAGTGTCTAATCAGCGCAAAGTCCTCTCCGAGGTGGAGGTCTGTAGGAACATCACCGGTGACCTCGGGAAGATCAGGTCTTTGGAGTATGGCAGTCTTGGTACCAGTAGGGCTTCTCTCCTATGGAGAGGGTTTTCTTTTGATGTGCCCTAGGTACTAGACCTTTTGGGTAGAGTACCCTTGTTTTTGTTAGGGACAGTGATGCAGGGACAGGGTTAGGGTGATAGTAGGGTCAGTTTATCTTTAGGGATAATGGTAGGGAGAGAGGTAGGGTGCAGTTAGGGAAAGAATATACATTTTGTATGTATCAGGATTGCCATCCTTCTTCCTGGTGGTGGGCTAATGCATGTGCACCATAGCTTTTTGTTTTGTTTTCAGATGCTATGGTTATGAAGGGCTTACAGGCACCGAACTTGGGCCTAAAGTGGGTTGTATTGTTTGCTTATGTATGTTAAAGCTGGTAATGGTTAAGTTGGTTGGGAGGAGTTCTAGGTTGGGAGGGTGTATTTGTGGGTGGTGGTGGTCTTTTCTTTTGGTGGACCTGGCATGGGTCAGTTGTGGACTGGACATTGAGGACTATGAACTGTATGGAAAAAACTCTGACCCATGTACAGGAGGGCGGGTGGTGTGGGTGAAGGGTCAGTTTAGTGTAGAATGTTCTTTTATATTTGTAGGTGTGTTTTCTGTTTATTTATAGGTGTATATAGTTTGTGTATTGTATTGTACATAGTAGTGTATATAGTTAGTTATGTATATAGTATGTATAATGTATGTTATATTATTATAAAAAATAAAATTTTATTTATTTTTTTTAATTTATTTTTTTATTTTTTTTAAAGTATATAGTATTTATAGTAGAGATAGACATGGCAGTCGAACCAGTTTTGTTTTTGTAGTAATGTTTCTTTAGTATCCCTTTGTGGATTTATTTTTTTTTGGTTTATATATGTAGTATGTAGTAAAGATGTGTGTAAGCATGTGTGTATTGTGTTTTCTGTGATATTTTCCCGAGTTTGGGTATTTTGAGTTGAATTTAATTTATTTATTTATTTATTTTTGGTTTCTTGGTTAAATCAAGTTAATATATTGATATATATGTGTGCATGTGTGAGTGTGGTATAGTGTTATTATTATTATTAATATTATTATTTAAAAAAAAAAAAAAAAAACATGGTGTGCAGTGTGAGTGCTTGTTGTGTTTTCTATGTATGATTTTTCTCGAGTTTGGGTGTTTTGAGTTAAAGCGAAATAGTGCTATATTTATGTTTCTTATGAGTGTGTTGCTTGGCTATGAAAGGTGTAGTTGTAATATTTCTAGTTCTAGTAGGAAAGCTGGGCTGGCCGGTTAGGCAGGATTTTTGTTCTTTTATTTAAATGTAAAGTTTGGGTTTATGTTATTTCATGTTGTTGTTTTCCGTTATGGCAAAGTTGTGCTGGTTTATGTTTTGTTATGATTTATATTTTTCTAATAAAAGATTTACAGGATATAACTCAGGATCAGTACAGGATAAGTAATGTAATGTAATGTACACAGTGACCTCACCAGCAGAATAGTGAGTACAGCTCTGGAGTATAATACAGGATATAACTCAGGATCAGTACAGGATAAGTAATGTAATGTATGTACACAGTGATCTCACCAGCAGAATAGTGAGTACAGCTCTGGAGAGAGGTTGGGTGTGTCTGAGCTCCTGTGACTTCCAGAGACATCCAGTGAAGCAGCGTTTTCATCTGCCCCTACCCAGGTGTGTGGCAGGCGTCTGGGTAGGTTTTTCCTCCTATGGACCCCAGAATTCCATCGTCCACTCCCCGTTTATGGCCGGCTGGGAGTGTGAGGGAGCATGCGACGGCCAGTAGCCAGGATGGGGTGAGGCGTTCAGCCAGGACCCACAACATCCCCCCCCTCCCCCATCCCCTGCTGGAAGCTGCAAAGCTTCCAGCAAAAGTGTCTCCAGGCAAAGGAGTGCAGGAAAGGCTAAGGTGTCTGGTTCCTCTGAACCCCAGCAATGGGGAGTAAAGGGGCCCAGAGAATCCCTGGCTACCTTCGGATCCAGAATCAAGGCTAAGATGGCAGAATATGAGCAACTCGGCAAACAACTCAGAGGCCTGAGGGAAGAGCTGAAGCTTGTGTCTTACCAGGCAAATCATGCAGCCAAGACCAAGAGAGCAGCATTCACTGCAAAGGTGAGATCGTTAAAGAAAGAGGTGGAGGATCTGATGCAGCTGAGGTCGGACATTGTGGCTGGAGCTGGATTCCTCGGTGAGAAGCTGATCAATAAGGAAAGGTTCTCCAACATGCGTGCCTCCAGAGGTTCAGAAAAACTGCATGATGACTTCCAGAGCGAGGAGGAGGAGATGGAGGAAGGTGATGGAGGTGAGGAGGGCAATGTGAGTGGGGGGGATATGGACATGGGTTCTGTTGGTGCCACCAATGTTGCCCCTGACCCCCCACTTACCCTGAGTGAGGACTACATAATGGCAGCTCAGGTGGCCTTACCTCCCTCCAGCGAGGATGAGGACGGTGATGGCAGTGACTGTGGTGAAGGCAGCGGCTTGGCGGATGGGGGTCTCCTGCGGGCGATTGTAATGCAGGAGTCCCCCACCCGTCTGGAAAATTTTTCTTTTGGAGAAGATCTGGGCCCAGAGGAGAAGAGGAGGAATAAAAAAAGGGCAAGAAGAGGAAAAAAACTGAAGGGCAGATAAAGTTTGTGTTTTCTCCCCTCCAGCAGTCTGGGCTGGCTGAGAAGTCAGTTCAGGGTGCTGGGTCCCCCAATCTGCCAGACCCCGTTTCTGTAGTGGAACGGGGCCAGCATGGGGGATACAGTAGTGCACCCAAAATGTCTGCGGGTGCTATAGAAAATAAAGGGCACCCTCCTGTGAGGGGGGAGGGTGTCCAGGCACCAGAAAATGGCGGTAGTTTCTCCCGTTCAGGGGGCGGTCCCCGGGTTGAAGTGAGCGGTACAAGTCCTGGCGCTGCAGGGCACTCCCCTGTGAGGGGGGGGAGTGTCCGGGCACCAGACCTTGGTGGTTCAGGGGGCGGTCCCCTATGTGCGGTTGGTACCGTTTCTGGCGCTGCGGGGCACTCACCTGTAAAGGGGGAGGTTCCCTGCACGTCAGCTGCAGTAGGCGGGGCAGGAGTGCGTCCGGAGGGACAGCTCCTGCCAAAATCCATGACTTCGTGTGAGGGGGCGGGGCCATCCATATCAGAGGCGGAGCCTGTGTCTGCACCCCAGAAGACTGGAAATGCAACCTTAGTCCTGAAACCGGCGACCCTTATACATAATGCAATAGACCCAGCCAGCCCAGCCTGTAATATACAGAGTGTAGGCAAGAGTGAAAGTGAGAGCAAAAATGTGTGGAAAAATGGTAATGTCCAGAGTGTGAGTTATGGTAGTGCGCATGGGAGGAGTTGTAGTAGCAGTGTGGATGAGGGGTGTGCAAGTGGGGTGCAAGAGAGGGGTGCAAGTGGAGTGCAAGAGAGGGGTGCAAGTGGAGTGCAAGTGGAGTGCAAGAGAGGGGTACAAGTGGAGTGCAAGAGAGGGGTACAAGTGGAGTGCAAGAGAGAGGTTTGACTGACACCTCAGCTAAGAACAAGGGTCCTGGTTTGGGATCTGGGTCAGGTCCTGGTTCGACTGCCCCCCCGGTAGTGGCTGCTTCTCCCAGAAGCTATGCCAGCGTCACTGCCGGGGGATCAGGGGGATCCCCATCTCCATCTGGCTCTGGGGGTCACCTGCAACAGCGCCTCCTGGAGGCTCTACGTAGGGGAGACAGGTCAATCCATGTAGAGGGGAGGGGTGAGGTTGACCTGTCTTTTTGGATAGAAAGACACGGCTTAGGCGCCTTCCGAGAACAAAACGGGGAGGTGGTCTGGTCCCTCCCGACATCCGGGCAGGAAAGTGGCCGTAGGAATGTGGTCCGTTTAGTGTGGAGGGGCGAAGATGCATGTCCGCCTCGGGGTAAGGTGGGTGAGCTCCTCCTCCGGATGGAATTCAGGGCAAGTGACATCTTTGCCCTGATCCACCCCTACGGTACTTCCGAATTTGACATCAGCTTCGTTCGGCCGGAGGGTTTGGAACTCTTCTGGTCGAACTATGAGGTGGTGAAGAGTGAGCCCGGCTGGCGGGATTTCGCCGTAAAGGCAATATCCCGTCAGAATCTGGCCAAGAAAGTGACCGTATTGACACGTAACGAGTCACTATCTTGCTATGACATCATGACCTGGCTCAGCCGATATGGGGATGTGACGGACATGCCAAAAAAGAACTATGACGAACATGGGATCTGGTCTGGGGCCTGGACGTTTTCCGTCAAACTGAAGCGTTCGGGGAGCACTGTTGCCCACATCCCATCAGCTGCTTTTCTTGGGAGAGACAGAATCCAAGTTTTCTACCAGGGGCAGCCCAAGGTCTGTCACAGATGTGGCAGCCCCACCCACTTTAGCGCAGCTTGTACCGTGCAGGTCTGTGCACTGTGCGGTGGGGTAGGTCATCTTGCCGGTGTCATCTGTGTGGTGTCTTAGGACACCCTTTCAGCCGTTGTCCTAGCGCTTTTGCCCGGGCAACTGTCACCTTGGCTGGGGGGAGCAGTAATGTTGCCTCAGCTGGGGAGGGCACGAGTGCGGGTGAAGGTGCAACAGGGTCAGTGAAGAGGAAAAGTCCCGCCAAGCTGAGGCGGGAGGCTAATCGCAGAAGGAGCAGGGAACTGGAGAGTTCCCATGTGGCAGGGGTAGCTTCTGACCCTGCTCCAGAGGTTAGTCCTGAAACTGCTGAGGCCCTGGAGGAAAATGTGCTGGAGGAGGAAGCGAGGAGAATCTGTGGAGAAGAGGGCAGCAAGGCCGATCTTTCCGATTCCTCCCACTTTGAAAGTGTGGATGAGGAGGGTGAAGAGCGGCCAAAAAAGAAGGGCAATAAAAGGGGAAAGAAGAGGTCGGAGCCCTCTAGTCCCCGTGCTACGGACCAGGTCCCAAGCGGAAGCCTACCTGCCCCCCCTCTGATTGATCTGTCTAACCGGTTCTCTGTCCTTGATGACATCTCCTCTCCCTCTTTGGAGGGGGTGGTCGAGGATGGGGTACCTGAAGTGGGGGAGCCTCCGGGGGGAACTGGGCCCTGTCCTGATGGGGCAATTTCCTCAGGGGATGGGGCCAAACCAGAGCCAGACGGAGATGGGGATTCAAAAATGGACCAATCAGAGTCTAAAAAAAGGCTAAAAGAGAAAGAAGCCTCCTCGTCTGGGGATGAGGGGGTAAAGAAAAGACAGAAATGAGGGGGTTAGGGCCGTCTAACTCAATCACCCATGATGGCGGCACTCACCCCATTGACGCTGGCATCTATTAACTGTGCCAGTATAAAGTCTGATACGGCTAGATTCGCAGCCTTTGATTTTCTCGGCCGTGTTGAAGCCGATATTTTGTATCTGCAGGAGACCAGGTTGTCAGATCTTGCCTCCCTGGTAAAAGCCAGGAGAGAGTGGAGGCGCGGGCCCTCCCACTGGTCTCTTGCGGCTGAGCCGTATAGTGGGGTGGCGGTCCTTTTTACCGCTCCGGTTGAATGCAGACGGGTTATTGAGTTAGAAATGGGGAGGTGCCTGATCTTAGATGTCCTCATGAAGGGACAGGAGCTCCGGCTCATTAACATCTACGCCCCACAAACCAAGTGGGGCCGCAAAGATCTCTTTATGAGGATCAAGCCCTTCCTTTTTACTAGCCGGCAAGTGATCTTTGGAGGGGACTTCAATACTGTCACAAGGTCCCAAGATAGGAGAGGTTCCAATGGTCCGCTGGCTTACGATAGCATAGCTCTCAATAATATAGTTAGGGAAGCTCGCCTAGAGGACGCCCACATCCGGAGCCCCTCAGGCCACGCGGGTTTCACCTATCATCGAGGTAGCTGCAGGTCTAGGATAGACAGGTTTTATTTAAAGGAGGAAGCCGTCTCTTCCGCAGTGTCCGTGGTTGAGGTGGAGTTCTCCGACCACTGTATGATTTTGTTTTCCTTGAATGTTTCAGAGACCCCCCGGATGGGTAAAGGTTATTGGAAGCTGAATTCGTCCCTCCTGGAGGAAGCGGAGATAAGACAGTCCTTTGAGGATTTTCTTCAGAGTCAGGTACCTTTACTGGACCTTTGTAGTAGTAAGTCAGAGTGGTGGGAGATATTCAAGAAGCGGGTTGCGGGGTTCTTCCGCCAGCTCTCGAGCCTCAGGTCCCTAAACAGGTATCGCTTGTATCAGGGTCTGAGGAGGAAACTCGAGCTTCTCGTCTCGACTGGAGGTAGCCGGGAGGATATCTCCAGAGTGAAGTCCTTGTTGATGAGGTGTCAGTACGATAGGCACGCATCTTTGGTTTTTGAGAGGGATTTTGGGAAGTACCGCTCGCCCGACCCTTACAGAAACTGCAAGATGTCAGTGAGTAGTAAAATCATCTCAGGACTGATTGATAGTACGGGATCTCTGAATCGGTCCAGATCAGGGATTCTGGAGGTCGTCAGATCCTTCTACTTGCAACTCTTGGGGAGGAAGGATCTAGATCGGGAAAAGATGTCGGCTTTCCTGGCTGAAACCATTCCTGAGCCAGGGGTAGACCCCTCTCTTGGCGTTTTGGCAGAAGAGATTAAGGAAGAGGAAGTGAGACTGGCGATCGAGGGGCTTGCCCCCAAGAAGTCGCCAGGTCCGGATGGCTTAACATCCGAGTGGTACAAGACCTTTAAGGAGTCTTTAGCTCCCCTCTTGACTGTGGTATTCAATGAGTGTCTCTCCTCGGGCACTCTGCCTAGGTCAATGAGGAGGTCAGCCCTGATTATTCTCTCAAAGGGTAAAGATCCTAGCTGGATTGAGAATTTGAGGCCCATAGCTCTTCTCAATACGGAAAGGAAGCTTCTGGCCAAGATACTGTTTAATCGGTTGGTGGAGTTTGCACCCCGACTCCTTTCGGGGGCCCAGCACTGCTCTGTTCCAGGCCGAAGCACGTTAAGTGCTGTCCTCAGTGTCAGGGAGGCAGTGGAGCGGAGCAGTGCAGGTCTCTGGAAGGGGTACTTACTGTCCTTGGATCAGGCAAAAGCATTTGATCGGGTGAACCATGACTACCTCTGGTCCGTCTTTCTAAGATATGGCTTACCGAGTACTTTTGTTAATTGGCTCAAGATCTTGTATGCAGGGGCAGAGAGTTTCCCGCTGGCCGCTCTTTTGAGGTTGGGTCCGGAGTCCGTCAGGGTTGTCCTTTGAGCCCGCTGTTATACGTGTTCGCAATCGATCCCTTCGTCCGGAGAGTAGATTGTGGACCGTTGGCGGGAGTTGGGATGAGAGAGTGGTGGCGTATGCTGATGATGTCACCATTTTCGTCTCCTCGAGGGGGGAGGTCGATATGGTGATGTCAGAGGTGGACCGCTACTCGGAGGCTTCCGGGTCTAAGATCAACCGGGATAAGTGTGAAAGTCTCTGGCTGGGAGGGGGGATCCCACGTTTGATCTCCCGGACACCCTTCCTGGGCCCCAAGAATCAGCAAAAGTTTTGGGCATCACATTCGGCCAGGATGATTATCCCACCAAAAACTGGGATGGTAAGCTCCAGGATGCCACTCAGAAGGTGAACCAGTGGAAGGGTTGGTCTATGATCCTCAGGGAAAGGGTACACCTGATCAAATCGTACCTGCTCCCCTTGTTTATCTACCTGGGCAGCGTATGTATCTTGCCAGAGGCTTACTACACTAGGGTCTACAGCCTGTTTTTCCAACTGTTATGGGGGAACAGGATGAACCTAGTCAAGAGGGAGGTTACGTACCGCACGGGGAGACTAGGGGGTTTATCTATGGTAAACCCTGTGGTGTTCTTAACAAACACCTTCTTGAAAGCCAACATCTCAAACCTCTGGTCAGAGAGGGCTTTTCCGTGGGTACTCTCCTGCAGGGAATGGTTTCGGCCTTTCTTCCAGGAATGGGAGACAGGAGGGCAAGTGAAGGACCTCCGTACGCCCCATGGATATCTTCCGGCTTATGCTACCCCGACTCTGAAGGCGATACGTCGGTGGGGTCTGGGAGTGTGGGAGATCAGGACCCAGTCAAGGCAGTTCCTTGACAAACGGGTTCTGTTGACCCACTTCCAGAAGCCTCTGGCGCTCAGGGACTGCCCAGGTCAGGATCTGAGGGTGGGGTTGTTTCTTTTAAACATGAAAAGGATCCCCCAGAAGTTTTGGGACTTGGCCTGGCGCTGCTTTAAGGGGAAGCTATATGTGAGGGACAATTTGAAGTGTAGGAGATCTGATGACCGGGACTGTCCCCGAGAAGAGTGTGTGGACACGCTGGAAAGCATGGACCATTTCCTCCTTCATTGTCCCTTTAATATAGGGGTTTACAACAGGGTGGGCGCTTCCATTGGCTGGAGTCAACTTGCCGGCCTTACCTACCCGGAGTGGGCTTATGGGGCATTCAGGAACCTGGGTGGTCGAGACCGGGGCACTTTATTCTTAGTTAGCTTAGTGATTAGGTACCACACGTGGAACGCACGGTGTTTAGTGTCTACGCAGCGTAAAGTCCTCTCCGAGGTGGAGGTCTGTAGGAATATCACCGGTGACCTCGGGAAGATCAGGTCTTTGGAGTATGGCAGTCTTGGTACCAGTAGGGCTTCTCTCCTATGGAGAGGGTTTTCTTTTGATGTGCCCTAGGTACTAGACCTTCTGGGTAGAGTACCCTTGTTTTGGTTAGGGACAGTGATGTAAGGGGACAGGGTTAGGGTGATAGTAGGGTCAGTTTCTATTTTAGGGATAATGGTAGGGTGAGAGGTAGGGAGGTGTTAGGGAAAGTATGTAAATTTTTGTATGTATCAGGATTGCCATCCTTCTTCCTGGTGGTGGGCTAATGCATGTGTACCATAGCTTTTTGTTTTGTTTTCCGATGTTTAGGTTATGAAGGGCTTACAGGCACCGAACTTGGGCCTAGTGTGGGTTATATTGTTTATGTATGTTATAAAGTTGATTATGGTTAAGTTGGTTGGGAGGAGTTCTAGGTTGGGTGGGTGTATTTGGTGGGTGGTGGTTTTCTTTTGGTGGACCTGGCATGGGTCAGTCGTGGCTGGACATTGAGAACTGTGGACTCTGACCCATGTACAGAAGGGCGGGTGGTGTGGGTGAAGGGATAGTTTAGAGTAGGATGTTTTATTGTATATTTAGGTATGTTTCCTGTATAATAATAGGTGTGTATATAGTGTATATAGTTTATATGTATAAATTGTGTACATTACATGTAATTATTATAAAAATATATATATAAATTTTTTTTTTAATTATTATTTATTTTTATTTTTTTATTTATTTATTTATTTATTTTTATCTTGATTTGTGAATTATATATTGTTTATATTGTGTTTATAGTAGAGATAGATATGGCAGTCGAACCAGATATTATTTTTGTAGTAATTTTTGTATCCAGTTGTGGTTTAGGTCTTGTGGGATAACGTAGAAAACTAATGTATATATGTGTGTGTGGAAGGGGAAAAAAAAAAGTGTGTGTGTGTGTGTGTATATATATATATAAAATTTGGTGTGCAGTGGGAGTGTTTTCGGTTTGTAATATGTGATATTTCCCAAGTTTGGGTGTTTTTTGAGTTGTAGATTAATTTATCTTTATGCCTTTGTAAAGTTATGGATCTGTGATGCATGTGTGTGTGGCATAGTATTATTATTATTATTATTATTATTAGTGTTATTATAAAAAACAAAATAAAAAAATAGTTTACAAAAAAAAAATACAAAAATAAAACATAAAACATAAAAAAAAAAAGGGGTGGTGGTGTGTAGTGGGAGTGCTTGTTGTGTTTTCTGTGTGTTTTGTAGTGTGTGTTTTTCCCAAGTCTGGGTGTTTTTGAGTTACAGCTAAATAGTGCTATTTTTATGTTTCTTTTTTGGTTATGTAAGTTGAGTATGCATGTGAGTGTGTTGTTAGATATTTGGTTATGTAAGGTGTGTTTTTCTTTTTGTTAGGAAAACTGGGCTGGCCGGTTAGGCAGGATTTATGTTCTTTTATTTTAAATGTAAAGTTTTGGTTTATGTTATTTCATGTTGCTGTTTTCAGTTATGGCCAAGTTGTGCTGGTTTTGTGTTTTTGTTATGATTTATATTTTTCTAATAAAAGATCTACAGGATATAACTCAGGATCAGTACAGGATAAGTAATGTATGTACACAGTGACCTCACCAGCAGAATAGTGAGTACAGCTCTGGAGTATAATACAGGATATAACTCAGGATCAGTACAGGATAAGTAATGTAATGTATGTACACAGTGACCTCACCAGCAGAATAGTGAGTGCAGCTCTGGAGTATAATACAGGATATAACTCAGAATCAGTACAGGATAAGTAATGTAATGTATGTACACAGTGACCTCACCAGCAGAATAGTGAGTACAGCTCTGGAGTGGGAGCCAATCAGTTGTGGGTGTGGTTCTGCTTCAGTTCAGCTGTGTGGTGGTGTCTGCTGTGCCTCCTGAGCTCCAGGGAATTACCACCTGTTCCACCTGGGACCTGCTTTCTCCTCCCCAGGGAGGGAGTGGGTTTCCAGGGATGAGTGAGGGAGGCGAGGCCCAGGCTTCTGCCTCCCGGAGTAGGCCGCAGGGAGGCAGGAGAGGCCAGCAAGCGGCCTGTACATCAGAAGATCTGGGGGTTAGGCGATCCACCCGGAGTCGCAGCAATGTCACTCCAACACCCCCCACAGAGGCAAGAGGCCGAAAGGTTTCTGGAAACGAGGATCCCAATTTGGGAAAGCTGGGTGCTGCCAGCAGAAAGCCAAGGTCATCTGGAGGAAGGCAGAGTACTCACGGAGGTGAAGCCGACCTCAGTGAGGAAGGCTGGGGAGTGCTGAGGACCCGGGAGTCTATTTCCACCTATACTACCCGGGTCGTAAGTCACCTCCGTGAGTATGAAGACGCCAGGAAAGCTGTGAGGAGGCTTCAGGAGGAACTTCGCCATGTCCGTTCTAGGCTGGAGGTTACCCCAAAGAAGAAGAAGCCTGAAGTCCAGGCACAGATAAAAGGTCTGATGGCTGAAATAAATGCTTTGGAGGAAAGAAAGGAGGAATTGCTGGAGATGAGTGGTCCATTTAAAGAAAAGCTGAAAAATCAAGAGCGTTTCAGAGATATGGATGAAAAGAAACAGAGAAGGTTGATGGGGCTGCAACCTGAGAGCCAGGTGGATGATGAGGAGGAGATAGAGGGAGAACAACAGCCAGATCCACCTGGTGGCCTGTCGCAACAGCAGCAGGCCCCGTACAGTGGGCCCCCTGCACAGCAGCCAGCAGTATCACCTGCCGACTCAGGGGAAGACAGTGACAACAGCTACCAGGGAGGGGCGCTAATGGCCCAGATACGTATGCTGGAATCCCCAGTGTGTCCTCAGAATCTGGTGTTCGGAGATGAGTTCCCAAATGAGGCACCTGGGGGTAAGAAGAAAAAGAAGACCAAGCCAAAGCGGCAAGAAGTGGTGAGTTACATCTACACCCCCCTCCCTGTAAACCCTGAGTCGGCCGCAGGGTCAGCTCATTGTGCAAGCCCCGTTACCCAGCCCAGCCCGTGTTCTGTGGTGGACTCGGTGCAAAGGAGCGGGGAGAGTACAGGTACTAAAAGGGCGCAAAACTCCATGCCTGTTTGCAGTAGCAGGGATGGAGCAGAGAAGGCACTGGCTGCAAGGCCGGACAGTGAGGGCGGCCCAGCGGTGGGCAGAGAGGCAGACTCCGGTGCTGTAGTTCGCTCCCCTGTGGGAGGGGGGGGTGACTCAGTGCCGGAGGTAGTCGCGGTGACTACAGATGTAGCAGATGCTCCCAAAAGAAAAGAACAAATCTTATTTTGTATTGGCGCCGCTGATCCCATTGATCAGCGGCGCCCTGATAAGACTGCAGAAATTGCTGATGAGGCGGAGGGCACTAATAAGAACAGGGCTGGGGCCTCCTCTAGACTGGGTAAGCATGCTGCCCGGTCCCTTAAAGGGCCAGCGGAGGTTGTCCCAGCTCTAGTGCCCCGTGATGCCGAGGCACAACGGACTGAAAATGTATCTTCATCAACATCACCATCATCATCATCATTTGCCGGTTTACCTGTTGCTGGTCCAGCCAGTGTGAGTGATGGGGTAAATGGGGTTGGGGGATGTATGACTGGGGAGAGGATGGAGATTGATGTTACTGGGGAAGGTGTTTTTGGGGGAGGTGGTGACCATGTTATTGGAGTTGGTGCTAATGTTGTCATTGGGGGTGGTGGGGATGTTGTCATCGGCAGTGGTGTAGGTGCAGGGTCTGGTCCGGTTGCCCCCCCAGTGGTGACAGACCATAGGAGTTATGCCAATGTCACTGCTGGGGGAAGTAGAATACTTTCCTCGTCTCCTGACTCTAGGGACGGTTTATTGCAGCGACGTCTCCTGGAAGCTCTGAAAAAGGGGGAAAGGTCGATTAATGTAGAGGGTAGAGCAGTTGATCTGTCCTTCTGGATAGAGAGACACGGTCTCTCTGCCTTCCGAGAGGAAAGAGGGGGCGATACTGTGTGGTCCCTCCCAACAGCCGGGGCAGGTAGTAACCGTAGGAATGTGGTTCGTCTTCGGTGGCAGGGCGAAGATATGTGTCCTTCAAGGACGAAAGTGGTTGAGCTCTTGCTAAAGATGGGCTTCAAGGCAGTTGATATCTTTGCCTTGATACATCCCTACAGTGCTCCTGAATTCGATATCAGTTTTGTTCGGCCAGAGGGGCTTGAGCTTTTCTGGTCGAATTATGAATTGGTAAAGAATGAGCCCGGCTGGCGAGACTTTGCCATACAGGCATTGTCTCGCCAAAACGAAATCAAGAGAGTGACCGTTTTGACCCGTAACGAATCACTCTCTTGTGTTGACATCATCACCTGGTTAGGACGGTATGGCGAGGTAATGGGGGTCCCGCAGAAGAACAGGGACGAGTTTGGCATCTGGTCAGGAGCCTGGACGTTTTTGGTAAAACTTAAACGTTCAGGAAATACAGTTACCCATATTCCATCCTCTGCCTTTCTCGGTAGGGATCGTATCCAGATTTTCTACCGGGGTCAGCCGAAGCTCTGTCACAGATGTGGTGACCCCACACACTTCAGTGCAAACTGTACGGTGCAGAAATGTGCCTTGTGTGGGGGTGTAGGCCATCTTGCCGCATCTTGTGCAGAGATTAGGTGTCACCTGTGTGGTGACTTAGGTCACCCATTCAGTCGTTGTCCTCGTTCTTTCGCTAATGCAGTCTTGTCCCCAGCGGGTGAAGATCACGAGCCGGAATCTGCTGGGGAGGGGACTAGCAGGGGTGGAGGAACTGAGGGGTCAGTGAGGAACAGCAAGAAAAAGACACCAGCCCAACTAAGACGTCTTGATAAACGCCAAAGGGATAGAGTGATGGGGAAAGCCCGGGTTACTGGGACGACCTCTCATTCTGTCCCAGAGGCCAACCTTGCTGCTGAGACCCCGAGGGATGGCGAGCTGAATGAGGAGGTCAGGAGGATCCAGAATGAGGAAGGTGCCATCTCCTCAGATAGCGTGGAGGAGGATGATGTGGGATGGCAGAAGGAGACACGAAAGCGGGGTACAAGTAAAAAAAAAAAGGGAGATTTGAGATCTTCTCCCACCCTGGTCCAGGTGCCACAGGAAGGCAAAACTGACTCCCCTCTGGTTGGCCTTTCCAATCGATTCCGACCCCTCAGGGACGTCTCCTCCTCTTCTTCGGAGGGGGAGGTGGCAGAGGGGCTTCCAGGGGGCGCCGAGTCCTCTTCCCCTGGGGAGGTTATGTCCTCGGGGGAAGGGACTGGCCTTGAATCCGGAGACGAGGAAAGTAAAACGACGTCTGGTGAGATGGACACTTCAATTTCTCTAAAGAGGGTGAAGAGTTCTTCTGATGTGGAGGGTGAGAAGGGGAGTGGGAAAAAGAAAGCTGTTTAACTCAATCACCCTTGATGGCGGCACCCTCTCCGTTGACGCTGGCGTCCATTAATGTCGCCAGCATTAAGTCAGATACGGCTCGATTTGCTGCCTATGATTTTTTTTGCCCATATTAATGCTGATATTTTATTTTTGCAGGAGACCAGGCTAACAGACATGTCATCTATCTACAAGGCTAAAAGAGAGTGGAGGAATGGGCCCTCCTACTGGTCTCTTGGGGCCGAGCCGTATAGCGGAGTGGCGGTCCTTTTTACCGCAGCGGTAGAATGCCGACGGGTTATCGAGTTAGAAATGGGGAGGTGCCTGATCTTAGATGTCCTCATGAGGGGACAAGAACTTCGCCTTATTAACATCTACGGCCCACAGTCTAAGTGGGACCGGAAGTGCCTCTTTATGAGGATCAAGCCCTATCTTTTTACAAGTCGGCAGGTGGTCTTTGGAGGGGACTTTAATGCTGTCACGAGGCCCCAAGACAGGGGAGGTGCCAGAGACAAGCTGACTTATGATAGCGTCGCCCTTAATAGCATAGCGAGTGAGGCTCGCCTGGTGGATGTCCACATCCGGCACACCCCAGGCCACGCGGGATTCACCTATCATAGGGGTAGTTGTAGGTCTAGGATAGACAGGTTTTATTTAAAGGAGGAAGCCGTCTCTTCAGCAGTGTCTGTTGTTGAGGTGGAGTTCTCCGATCACTGTTTAATTTTGTTTTCTCTGAATGTCACAGAGACCCCCCGGATGGGCAGAGGCTATTGGAAGCTGAATTCGTCTCTCTTGGAAGAAGCGGAGATAAGACAGTCCTTTGAGGATTTTCTTCAGAGCCAGGTACCATTGCTGGGCCTTTGTAGCAGTAAGTCAGAGTGGTGGGAGATCTTCAAGGAAAGGGTTGCGAGATTCTTCCGCCAGCTCTCGGGCCTCAGAAGCCTAAACAGGTACCGCTTGTACCAGGGCCTGAGGAAGAAACTTGAGAACCTTGTCTCGACTGGAGGTAGTCGTGATGATATCTCCAGAGTGAAGTCCTTGCTGATGAAGTGCCAGTACGATAGGTACGCATCTTTGGTTTTTGAGAGGGATTACGGGAAGTACCGCTCGCCCGACCCTTACAGAAACTGCAAGATGTCAGTGAATAGTAAAGTAGTCTCAGGACTGATTGATAGTACGGGATCCTTGAAAAGGTCCAGATCAGGGATCCTGGAGGTCATCAGATCCTTCTACTCGCACCTCTTGGGAAGGAAGGATCTAGATCGAGATAAGGTATCAGCTTTCTTGGCTGAAACCGTCCCTGAACCAGGAGTAGACCCCTCTCTTGACGTTTTGACAGAGATGATCCGGGAAGAGGAAGTCAGGATGGCTATTGATGGGCTTGCCCTCAAGAAGTCACCCGGTCCGGATGGCTTAACATCTGAGTTCTATAAGACCTTTAAGGACACTTTGGTTCCCCTCTTGACTGCGGTTTTTAATGAGTGTCTATCCTCGGGCACTCTGCCAAAGTCAATGAGGAGGTCAGCGCTGATCATCCTGTCAAAGGGTAAAGACCCGTCCCACATTGAGAATTGGCGTCCCATAGCACTTCTCAATGCGGACAGAAAGATTCTGGCAAAAGTGCTGTTTAACCGGCTGGTGGAGTTTGCACCCCGGCTCCTTTCGGGGGCTCAGCATTGCTCTGTTCCGGGCCGCAGTACATTCAGTGCTGTGCTCAGTGTCCGAGAGGCTGTGGAGCAGGGTAGGGCTGGCCACTGGAAGGGGTACTTGCTTTCCTTGGATCAGGCAAAAGCGTTTGATCGGGTTAACCATGAGTACCTCTGGTCTGTCCTTCTGAGATATGGCCTGCCAGGGGGTTTTGTTGATTGGCTTAAGACCTTGTATGTAGGGGCAGAGAGTTTCCCGCTTGTGAATGGTTGGATTGGCCGCTCTTTTGAGGTTGGGTCTGGTGTCCGTCAGGGTTGTCCTTTGAGCCCTTTGCTGTACGTGTTTGCAATCGATCCTTTCCTTAGAGGGATTGATTGTGGACCGTTGGCAGGGGTGAGAATGGACCTGGCGGTGCCGGATTCGGCTCTGAGGGCGGTAGCGTACGCTGATGATGTCACCGTGTTTGTCTCCTCACAAGAGGAGGGCAGATGGGTGATGTCAGAGGTGGACCGCTACTCGGAGGCATCCGGGTCCAAGATCAATCAGGATAAGTGTGAGAGTCTCTGGCTGGGAGGGGGAGATCCTGATTTTGATCTCCCGGACGCCCTTCCAGAGCCCCAGGAATCCGCAAAAGTCCTCGGCATCGAATTTGGCCAAGGGGATTACCCCAAACAAAACTGGGACAGCAGGCTTAAGATCGCCGCTCAGAAGGTAGATCAGTGGAAGGGTTGGTCTTTGACCCTCCGGGAAAGGGTTAACCTGATGAAAACTTTCCTGCTCCCTTTGCTGATATATCTGGGCAGTGTATGCATGTTGCCAGAACCTCTTTGGACCCGGGTCTACAGTGTGTTCTTCCAAATGTTATGGGGGAATAGACTGAACCTAGTGAAGAGGGAGGTTACTTACCGTACGAGGAGACTAGGGGGGTTGTGTATGGTCAACCCTGTGGTGTTCCTAGTGAATACCTTTCTTAAGACCAATATAGCAAACCTCTGGTCAGAGAGGGCTCCTCCGTGGGTATCCTCCTGTAGGGGATGGTTTCGGCCTTTCTTCCAGGAATGGGAGACAGGAGGGCAAGTGAAGGATCTTCGCACACCACACGGGCATCTCCCGGCTTATGCTACCCCGGTTCTGAAGGTTATTCGTAGGTGGGGTCTGGGGATGTGGGAGATTAGGACTCTGTCGAGGAAATTCCTTGACAAGAGGGTCCTTTCTTCTCATTTCCAGAGGCCATTGGCACTCAAGGACTGCCCAAGTCGGGATCTGGAGGTGGGTTTAGAGCTTTTGAATTCTATCAGGATCCCCTTGAAGTTTTGGGACTTGACTTGGCGCTGCTTCCATGGGAAACTGTGTGTGAGGGACAATCTGAAGTGCAGGAGCTCTGATGACCGGGGATGTCCCCGCGAAGAGTGTGGAGGCATGCTGGAAAGCATGGAGCATTTTCTGCTTCATTGTCCCTTTAACACAGAGGTTTACAACAGGGTGGGCGCTTCCATTGGTTGGCCTCGGCTTGCCAGTCTCTCCTATGCGGAATGGGCCTATGGGGCATTCAGAAACCTTGGAGGCTGGGACCGGTGCACTTTATTCCTAGTCAGCTCAGTGGTCAGGTATTACACGTGGAACGCACGGTGTTTAGTGTCGACGCAGCGTAAAATCCTCCCTGTGGGTGAGGTGGTTAGGAACATTCTTGGTGACCTGGTGAAGGTGCGTTCTCTGGAGTACGAGAGGCTGGGTGCTGGCAGGGCCTCTCGTCTGTGGAGGGGCTCTGCCTTTAAAGTGCCTTAGCCTGTTGTCTCCCCCTGGTGGTGGGCTGATGCTGGCACATTAGTCTTTTTGTTTTGTGCTGTAGATATATGGTGATATAGGGCTTGCAGGCACTGAACTTGAGCTTTAGGGGTTTGTGTGATTGAAAAGCCTTATTGATGTTTGTTGTTTGGTTTGTATTATTTTGTATATATTTGTTTTGTTTGTACATTTATGTATATGTGTATATATGTATATATATTGTATTTTTTTCTAGGGGTTGTGTTGTGTTGGGGTTTAGTGCTAGGTTGGGTGGTGGGTAGATGGGGGGAGGGGGGATTCTGTGTGGGACTTTTTGTTTAAAAAAAAAAAAAAATCCTGGACTGGTTCATGGACGTCTGTTATCATGTACTGGGGGCATGGGATGCGGGACCAGCTCAGGGACAAAAAAAAAATAAAAAAAATAAATAAATAAATAAATAAAAAAAAAAATTAAAAAAAAATTAAAAAAAAATAATAATAATAATAATATATAAAAAATATAAAAAAAACATTGTATATTCGGTTTTTCTGTTTGCGGTGTTTGTTGGTGGTTTGACACATATTTATTATTTTGGGTGGGGAAATGCAACCGGACCAGTTTTTAGTTATTATTGTTATTATTATTACTGTAAGTATTATTATTATTGTAGAGTGTTTAGTAGTGGTTGTTATTATAGCGGTGTGTTTGGTGAGAATGAGGCTGGACCAGAAGATACTTGGTTGGACATTTTTGGACTAATATGGACTCATTTTTGTATATATTATACAGGTGTATGTTGTTTGTATTATTGTTATGGTGATGTTTATTCTTTTTGTAATGTTTTATATTTTTTAATAAAAGATCTACAGGATATAACTCAGGATCAGTACAGGATAAGTAATGTAATGTATGTACACAGTGACCTCACCAGCAGAATAGTGAGTACAGCTCTGGAGTATAACACAGAATATAACTCAGGATCAGTACAGGATAAGTAATGTAATATATGTACACAGTGACCTCACCAGCAGAATAGTGAGTACAGCTCTGGAGTATAATACAGGATATAACTCAGGATCAGTACAGGATAAGTAATGTAATGTAATGTACACAGTGACCTCACCAGCAGAATAGTGAGTACAGCTCTGGAGTATAATACAGGATATAACTCAGGATCAGTACAGGATAAGTAATGTAATGTATGTACACAGTGATCTCACCAGCAGAATAGTGAGTGTCACGATTCGGCTGGCAGGTGGTGGATCCTCTGTGCCAGAGAGGGATTGGCGTGGACCGTGCTGGTGGACCGGTTCTAAGTTGCTACTGGTATTCACCAGAGCCCGCCGCAAAGCGGGATGGTCTTGCAGCGGCGGTAGCAACCAGGTCGTATCCACCAGCAACGGCTCAACCTCTCTGACTGCTGAAGATAGGCGCGGTACAAGGGAGTAGACAAGAGCAAGGTCGGACGTAGCAGAAGGTCGGGGCAGGCAGCAAGGATCGTAGTCAGGGGCAACGGCAGGAGGTCTGGAACACAGGCTAGGAACACACAAGGAAACGCTTTCACTGGCACAATGGCAACAAGATCCGGCGAGGGAGTGCAGGGGAAGTGAGGTATAAATAGGGAGTGCACAGGTGAACACACTAATTAAGCCAACTGCGCCAATCAGTGGCGCAGTGGCCCTTTAAATTGCAGAGACCCGGCGCGCGCGCGCCCTAAGGAGCGGGGCCGCGCGCGCCGGGACAAGACCGACGGAGAGCGAGTCAGGTACGGGAGCCGGGATGCGCATCGCGAGCGGGCGCCTCCCGCATCGCGAATCGCATCCCGGCTGAGAGAGGTATTGCAGCGCACCCGGTCAGCAGGTCTGACCGGGGCGCTGCAATTGCGAGGATGTTGCGAGCGCTCCGGGGAGGAGCGGGGACCCGGAGCGCTCGGCGTAACAGTACCCCCCCCCCCTTGGGTCTCCCCCTCTTCTTGGAGCCTGAGAACCTGACTTCAAGAAGACTTAGACTTAGACTTTTGTCTAGGATGTTGTCCTCAGGTTCCCAGGATCTCTCTTCAGGGCCACAGCCCTCCCAATCCACCCCAAAATTTTTTTTCCCTCTGACCGTCTTGGAGGCCAGAATCTCCTTCACGGAGAAGACATCAGAAGAACCGGAAACAGGAGTGGGAGAAACAAGTTTGGGAGAGAAGCGGTTAATGATGAGAGGTTTAAGGAGAGAGACATGGAAGGCATTGGGAATACGAAGAGAAGGAGGAAGAAGGAGTTTGTAAGAGACAGGGTTAATCTGGCACAAGACTTTGAAAGGACCAAGATAGCGTGGTCCCAGTTTGTAACTGGGGACACGAAAGCGGACATATTTAGCGGAGAACCATACCTTGTCTCCGGGAGCAAAAATGGGGGGAGTTCTTCTTTTCTTATCGGCAAACCTTTTCATGCGGGATGAAGCCTGTAAAAGAGAATTTTGGGTCTCTTTCCATATGGTGGAAAGATCACGAGTCACTTCATCCACAGCGGGCAAACCAGAGGGCAAGGGAGTAGGGAGGGGGGGAAGAGGGTGACGGCCGTACACCACGAAAAATGGGGACTTAGCAGAAGATTCTGAGACTCTGAAGTTGTATGAGAATTCGGCCCATGGTAGAAGATCTGCCCAGTCATCCTGGCGGGAGGAAACAAAATGCCGTAAATAGTCACCCAGGACCTGGTTAATTCTTTCCACTTGCCCATTGGATTGGGGATGATAAGAAGAAGAGAAGTTTAATTTAATCTTGAGCTGTTTACAGAGGGCCCTCCAGAATTTAGACACGAATTGGACGCCTCTATCCGAGACGATCTGCGTGGGCAAACCGTGAAGACGAAAAATGTGTACAAAAAATTGTTTTGCCAACTGAGGCGCTGAAGGAAGACCAGGAAGAGGAATAAAATGCGCCATCTTGGAAAATCGATCAACGACCACCCAAACAACTGTGTTGCCACGGGATGGGGGTAAGTCTGTAATAAAGTCCATACCAATCAGAGACCAAGGCTGTTCGGGGACAGGCAGAGGATGAAGGAGACCAGCAGGCTTCTGGCGAGGAGTCTTATCCCGGGCACAGACAGTACAGGCCCGCACAAAATCAACAACATCCGTCTCCAGAGTCGGCCACCAATAGAAACGAGAGATGAGTTGTAAGGATTTTTTGATGCCCGCATGGCCTGCGAGGTGGGAGGAGTGTCCCCATTTGAGAATCCCGAGGCGTTGGCGTGGAGAAACGAAGGTCTTCCCTGGAGGAGTTTGCCTGATGGAGGCTGGAGAAGTGGAGATCAGACAGTCAGGAGGAATGATGTGTTGCGGAGAGACCTCTACTTCCGAGGCATCCGAGGAACGAGAGAGGGCATCGGCCCTAATGTTCTTGTCGGCAGGACGAAAATGAATTTCAAAGTTAAAACTGGCAAAGAACAACGACCACCTGGCCTGGCGAGGGTTCAGCCGTTGGGCAGACTGGAGATAGGAGAGATTCTTGTGATCGGTGTATATGATAACTGGAAATTTTGATCCCTCCAGCAGATGCCTCCATTCCTCAAGCGCCAATTTAATGGCCAGTAGTTCTCGATCCCCGATGGAGTAGTTTCTCTCCGCCGGAGAGAAGGTCCTAGAAAAAAACCCACAAGTAACAGCATGCCCGGAAGAATTTTTTTGTAGAAGGACAGCTCCAGCTCCCACTGAGGAGGCATCTACCTCCAATAGGAAGGGTTTAGATGGGTCAGGTCTGGAGAGCACGGGAGCAGAAGAAAAGGCAGACTTGAGACGTTTAAAGGCGTCTTCCGCTTGGGGAGACCAGGACTTGGGATTGGCATTTTTCTTGGTTAAAGCCACGATAGGAGCCACAATAGTGGAAAAGTGTGGAATAAATTGTCTGTAATAATTGGCGAACCCCAAAAAACGTTGGATAGCACGGAGTCCGGAGGGGCGTGGCCAATCTAAGACGGCAGAGAGTTTATCTGGGTCCATTTGTAATCCCTGGCCAGAGACCAAGTATCCTAGGAAAGGAAGAGATTGACATTCAAACAGACATTTTTCCATTTTGGCATAAAGTTGATTGTCTCGAAGTCTCTGAAGAACCATGCGGACATGCTGGCGGTGTTCTTCTAAGTTGGCAGAAAAAATCAGAATATCGTCCAGATAAACCACAACACAGGAATATAAGAGATCACGAAAAATTTAATTAACAAAGTCTTGGAAGACGGCAGGGGCGTTGCACAGGCCAAAGGGCATGACCAGATACTCAAAGTGTCCATCTCTGGTGTTAAATGCAGTCTTCCATTCGTCCCCCTCCCTGATGCGGATGAGATTATAAGCACCTCTTAAGTCCAGTTTGGTAAAGATGTGGGCACCTTGTAGGCGATCAAAGAGTTCCGAGATAAGAGGTAGGGGGTAGCGGTTCTTTACCGTGATTTTATTAAGTCCGCGGTAATCAATGCAAGGACGTAGGGAGCCATCTTTTTTGGACACAAAAAAAAATCCAGCTCCGGCAGGAGAGGAGGATTTGCGGATAAACCCCTTTTTTAAATTTTCCTGGATGTATTCAGACATGGCAAGAGTCTCTGGAGCAGACAGAGGATAAATTCTGCCCCGGGGTGGAGTAGTACCCGGGAGGAGGTCAATAGGACAGTCATAAGGCCTGTGAGGAGGTAAAGTCTCAGCTTGCTTTTTGCAAAACACGTCAGCATAGTCCATATAAGCCTTAGGAAGACCGGTTACAGGGGGAACCACAGGGTCACGGCAGGGAGTACTGGGAACCGGTTTAAGACAGTCCTTGAAACAAGAAGTACCCCAGCTCTTGATCTCTCCTGTGGACCAATCAAGGGTTGGGGAATGGCGTTGAAGCCACGGTAATCCAAGAAGAATTTCGGAAGTGCAGTTGGAGAGGACCAAAAACTTAATTTTTTCGTGATGAGGTCCGATGCACATTAGGAGAGGTTCCGTGCGGTAACGCACGGTACAGTCCAATCTTTCATTGTTAACAGAATTGATGTAGAGGGGTCTGTTGAACCTGTTGATGAGAGAGGCCAAAATAAAATTTCCTGCAGATTCGGAATCCAAGAAGGCCATAGTAGAGAAGGAGAAGGTAGAAGAAGATATCCGCACAGGCACAGTAAGGCGTAGAGAAGCAGAGTTGACATCAAGAACTGTCTCACCTTTGTGCGGAGTCAGCGTACGTCTTTCCAGGCGAGGAGGACGGATAGGACAATCCTTCAAGAAGTGTTCGGTACCGGCACAGTACAGGCACAGATTCTCCATGCGGCGTAGTGTCCTCTCTTGAGGTGTCAAGCGAGACCGGTCAACTTGCATAGCCTCCACGGCGGGAGGCACAGGAACGGATTGCAGAGGACCAGAGGAGAGAGGAGCCGGGGAGAAAAAACGCCTCGTGCGAACAAAGTCCATATCCTGGCGGAGCTCCTGACGCCTTTCGGAAAAACGCATGTCAATGCGGGTGGCCAGATGAATAAGTTCGTGCAGGTTAGCAGGAATTTCTCGTGCGGCCAGAACATCTTTAATGTTGCTGGATAGGCCTTTTTTAAAGGTCGCGCAGAGGGCCTCATTATTCCAGGATAATTCGGAGGCAAGAGTACGGAATTGGATGGCGTACTCGCCAACAGAAGAATTACCCTGGACCAGGTTTAGCAGGGCAGTCTCAGCAGAAGAGGCTCGGGCAGGTTCCTCAAAGACACTTCCAATCTCCGTGAAGAAGGAGTGTACAGAGGCAGTGACGGGGTCATTGCGGTCCCAGAGCGGTGTGGCCCATGACAGAGCTTTCCCAGACAGAAGGCTGACTACGAAAGCCACCTTAGACCTTTCCGTAGGAAACTGGTCCAACATCATCTCCAAGTGCAGGGAACATTGCGAAAGAAAGCCATGGCAAAACTTAGAGTCCCCATCAAATTTGTCCGGCAAGGATAATCGTAGGCCGGAAGCGGCCACTCGCTGCAGAGGAGGTGCAGGAGCTGGCGGAGGAGATGATTGCTGAAGCTGTGGTAGTAGCTGCTGTAGCATCACGGTCAGTTGAGACAGCTGATGGCCTTGTTGCGCTATCTGTTGCGACTGCTGTGCGACCACCGTGGTGAGGTCGGCGACAACTGGCAGTGGGACTTCAGCGGGATCCATGGCCGGATCTTCTGTCACGTTTCGGCTGGCAGGTGGTGGATCCTCTGTGCAAGAGAGGGATTGGCGTGGACCGCACAGATTCTCCATGCGGCGTAGTGTCCTCTCTTGAGGTGTCAAGCGAGACCGGTCAACTTGCATAGCCTCCACGGCGGGAGGCACAGGAACGGATTGCAGAGGACCAGAGGAGAGAGGAGCCGGGGAGAAAAAACGCCTCGTGCGAACAAAGTCCATATCCTGGCGGAGCTCCTGACGCCTTTCGGAAAAACGCATGTCAATGCGGGTGGCCAGATGAATAAGTTCGTGCAGGTTAGCAGGAATTTCTCGTGCGGCCAGAACATCTTTAATGTTGCTGGATAGGCCTTTTTTAAAGGTCGCGCAGAGGGCCTCATTATTCCAGGATAATTCGGAGGCAAGAGTACGGAATTGGATGGCGTACTCGCCAACAGAAGAATTACCCTGGACCAGGTTTAGCAGGGCAGTCTCAGCAGAAGAGGCTCGGGCAGGTTCCTCAAAGACACTTCGAATCTCCGTGAAGAAGGAGTGTACAGAGGCAGTGACGGGGTCATTGCGGTCCCAGAGCGGTGTGGCCCATGACAGAGCTTTCCCAGACAGAAGGCTGACTACGAAAGCCACCTTAGACCTTTCCGGAGGAAACTGGTCCGACATCATCTCCAAGTGCAGGGAACATTGCGAAAGAAAGCCACGGCAAAACTTAGAGTCCCCATCAAATTTGTCCGGCAAGGATAATCGTAGGCCGGAAGCGGCCACTCGCTGCGGAGGAGGTGCAGGAGCTGGCGGAGGAGATGATTGCTGAAGCTGTGGTAGTAGCTGCTGTAGCATCACGGTCAGTTGAGACAGCTGATGGCCTTGTTGCGCTATCTGTTGCGACTGCTGGGCGACCACCGTGGTGAGGTCGGCGACAACTGGCAGTGGGACTTCAGCGGGATCCATGGCCGGATCTACTGTCACGATTCGGCTGGCAGGTGGTGGATCCTCTGTGCAAGAGAAGGATTGGCGTGGACCGTGCTGGTGGACCGGTTCTAAGTTGCTACTGGTATTCACCAGAGCCCGCCGCAAAGCGGGATGGTCTTGCAGCGGCGGTAGCAACCAGGTCGTATCCACCAGCAACGGCTCAACCTCTCTGACTGCTGAAGATAGGCGCGGTACAAGGGAGTAGACAAGAGCAAGGTCGGACGTAGCAGAAGGTCGGGGCAGGCAGCAAGGATCGTAGTCAGGGGCAACGGCAGGAGGTCTGGAACACAGGCTAGGAACACACAAGGAAACGCTTTCACTGGCACAATGGCAACAAGATCCGGCGAGGGAGTGCAGGGGAAGTGAGGTATAAATAGGGAGTGCACAGGTGAACACACTAATTAAGCCAACTGTGCCAATCAGTGGCGCAGTGGCCCTTTAAATTGCAGAGACCCGGCGCGCGCGCGCCCTAAGGAGCGGGGCCGCGCGCGCCGGGACAAGACCGACGGAGAGCGAGTCAGGTACGGTAGCCGGGATGCGCATCGCGAGCGGGCGCCTCCCGCATCGCATCCCGGCTGAGAGAGGTATTGCAGCGCACCCGGTCAGCAGGTCTGACCGGGGCGCTGCAAATGCGAGGATGTTGCGAGCGCTCCGGGGAGGAGTGGGGACCCAGAGCGCTCGGCGTAACAGTGAGTACAGCTCTGGAGTATAATACAGGATATAACTCAGGATCAGTACAGGATAAGTAATGTATGTACACAGTGACCTCACCAGCAGAATAGTGAGTACAGCTCTGGAGTATAATACAGGATATAACTCAGGATCAGTACAGGATAAGTAATGTAATGTATGTACACAGTGACCTCACCAGCAGAATAGTGAGTGCAGCTCTGGAGTATAATACAGGATATAACTCAGGATCAGTACAGGATAAGTAATGTAATGTATGTACACAGTGACCTCACCAGCAGAATAGTGAGTACAGCTCTGGAGTATAATACAGGATATATCTCAGGATCACTACAGGATAAGTAATGTAATGTATGTACACAGTGACCTCACCAGCAGAATAGTGAGTACAGCTCTGGAGTATAATACAGAATATAACTCAGGATCAGTACAGGATAAGTAATGTAATATATGTACACAGTGACCTTACCAGCAGAATAGTGAGTACAGCTCTGGAGTATAATACAGGATATAACTCAGGATCAGTACAGGATACGTACGGGGGAGGGGATTATCAGATTATGCATGTGAGGGGAGGATAATAATGATTATTATAATCCTCCCCTCACATATATGTAACATCTCCCCCTCACATATATAATCTGATAATCCCCTCTTCACATTGATTATCCCCTCACATATAATCTGAGTATGATATTATATATATATATATGTGAGGGGATAATCAATGTGAGGAGGGGGTTATCAGATTATACATGTGAGGGGGAGATGTTACATATATGTGAGGGGAGGATTATAATAATCATTATTATCCTCCCCTCACATGTAGAATTTCCTCCCTTCTCACATTATATAATAAATCCCCCCTCACATTATATAATAAATCCCCCCACACTATATAATAAATCCCCCCCTCACATTATATAATAAATCCCCCCCCACACTATATAATAAATCCCCCCCACACTATATAATAAATCCCCCTTCACATTATATAATAAATCCCCCCTCACATTATATAATAACCCCCCCACACACTATATAATAAATCCCCCCTCACATTATATAATAAATCCCCCCTCACATTATATAATAAATCCCCCCTCACATTATATAATAAATCCCCCCCCACACTATATAATAAATCCCCCCCCACACTACATAATAAATCCCCCCTCACATTATATAATAAATCCCCCCTCACATTATATAATAAATCCCCCCCACCCCACATTATATATTAAATCCCCCCTTACATTATATAATAAATTCCCCCCACACTATATATTAAATCCCCCCTCACATTATATAATAAATCCCCCCCACCCAACACTATATAATAAATCCCCCCTCACATTATATAATAAATCCCCCCCACATTATATAATAAATCCCCCCACCCCACACTATATAATAAATCCCTCCTCACATTATATAATGAATCCCCCCTCACATTATATAATAAATCCCCCCCACCCCACATTATATATTAAATCCCCCCTCACATTATATAATAAATCCCCCCCACACTATATATTAAATCCCCCCTCACATTATATAATAAATCCCCCCACCCCACACTATATAATAAATCCCCCCTCACATTATATAATAAATCCCCCCCCACATTATATAATAAATCCCCCCCACCCCACATTATATAATAAATCCCCCCCCACACTATATATTAAATCCCCCCTCACATTGTATAATAAATCCCCCCCACCCCACACTATATAATAAATCCCCCCTCACATTATATAATAAATCCCCCCCACCCCACACTATATAATAAATCCCTCCTCACATTATATAATAAATCCCCCTCACATTATATAATAAATCCCCCCCACACTATAAAATAAATCCCTCCTCACACTATATAATAAATCCCCCCCACCCCCACACTATATAATAAATCCCTCCTCACATTATATAATAAATTCCCCCCACACTATATAATAAATCCCCCCCACACTATATAATAAATCCCCCCCACCCCACACTATATAATAAATCCCCCCTCACATTATATAATGAATCCCCCCTCACATTATATAATAAATCCCCCCCACCCCACACTATATAATAAATCCCCCCTCACATTATATAATGAATCCCCCCTCACATTATATAATAAATCCCCCCCACCCCACACTATATAATAAATCCCTCCTCACATTATATAATGAATCCCCCCTCACACTATATAATAAATCCCCCCCACCCCACACTATATAATAAATCCCCCCTCACATTATATAATAAATCCCCCCCACACTATATAATAAATCCCTCCTCACACTATATAATAAATCCCCCCCACCCCCACTATATAATAAATCCCCCCCACCCCCACACTATATAATAAATGGGTGGATGGGGATGGGGGAACGACAATGCTACCGAATTTGGGGAACCTGCTTCTTCCTAATGTGGGGCTATACTGCACCTAATGTGGGGAGCTATGCTGCACCTAATGTGGGGAGCTATACTGCACCTAATGTGGGGAGCTATGCTGCACCTAATGTGGGGAGCTATACTGCACCTAATGTGGGGAGCTATACTGCACCTAATGTGGGGGAACTATACTGCACCTAATGTGGGGGAACTATACTGCACCTAATGTGGGGAGCTATACTGCACCTAATGTGGGGGAACTATACTACACCTAATGTGGGGCTATACTGCACCTAATGTGGGGAGCTATACTGCAGCTAATGTGGGGGAACTATACTGCACCTAATGTGGGGGAACTATACTGCACCTAATGTGGGGCTATACTGCACCTAATGTGGGGAGCTATACTGCACCTAATGTGGGGAGCTATACTGGACCTAATGTGGGGGAACTATACTACACCTAATGTGGGGAGCTATACTGCACCTAATGTGGGGCAACTATACTGCACCTAATGTGGAGAGCTATACTGCACCTAATGTGGGGCAACTATACTGCACCTAATGTGGAGAGCTATACTGCACCTAATGTGGAGAGCTATACTGCACCTAATGTGGGGAGCTATACTGCACCTAATGTTGGGGAACTATACTGCACCTAATGTGGGGAGCTATACTGCACCTAATGTGGGGGAACTATACTACACCTAATGTGGGGGAACTATACTGCACCTAATGTGGGGGAACTATACTGCACCTAATGTGGGGGAACTATACTGCACCTAATGTGGGGGAACTATACTGCACCTAATGTGGGGGAACTATACTGCACCTAATGTGGGGGAACTATACTGCACCTAATGTGGGGGAACTATACTGCACCTAATGTGGGGGAACTATACTGCACCTAATGTGGGGGAACTATACTGCACCTAATGTGGGGGAACTATACTGCACCTAATGTGGGGGAACTATACTGCACCTAATGTGGGGGAACTATACTACACCTAATGTGGGAAGCTATACTGCACCTAATGTGGGGCAACTATACTGCACCTAATGTGGAGAGCTATACTGCACCTAATGTGGGGGAACTATACTGCACCTAATGTGGGGGAACTATACTGCACCTAATGTGGGGGAACTATACTGCACCTAATGTGGGGGAACTATACTGCACCTAATGTGGGGGAACTATACTGCACCTAATGTGGGGGAACTATACTGCACCTAATGTGGGGAACTATACTGCACCTAATGTGGGGGAACTATACTGCACCTAATGTGGGGGAACTATACTGCACCTAATGTGGGGGAACTATACTGCACCTAATGTGGGGTAACTATACTGCACCTAATGTGGGGGAACTATACTGCACCTAATGTGGGGAGCTATACTGCCAACCTAAGGGCCCAGTTCACACAGCGGTGATTTTTTTTTTATTTTACGTGCTAATTTTTTTCTGTGATTGGTAAAAAAAATGGCCGCAATTTTACCATGTAAAAGAAAAAAACATTGCTGATTTGTCCACAGTGTGAATCCGGTCTAATAGTCAGGCCACGTTCCCACAGTATTTTTTTTCCAGTCTTCTGTGGCTCAAAAAAAGTCCAAAATACTCTGTGTGAACATAGCCCCAGACTGTCTAGTTTGCACATGTTCACACAATGGGGGACATTTATCAATCTTGGGGTGTCATGGATGTTTTTTTTTACTCCCTTTCCTCTCCTCTATTTTGTATGCTGTTGCGCAAAATTTATCATTCGTGTGCACGGAGAATGATAAATTTTGCACAAATTTTGAAAACCAGACAAAGTTGTCGATCATCTGACACATATCTGCGTGTCGGGTGTATTAATGGTGTAGGGTTGTGTAAAATAATGCTGCCGTGCGCAAAATTAGTCCTCTACTTATGAAAAAGTGCACATGATTAGTGTTTTATTTTTATCGCGAATATCGGCACTTCGCGATTTAGCAAATATTTAGAATATAGTACAATATATTCAAAATGACGAATATTCTTTTTTTTTTTTACATGGAACAAAAAGTGAACGAACATAGCGAATATGTGAATTTGGCGAACATAGGACGAATTATCGTCAATATATTTGCAAAATATTGTGAATTCGAATATGGCCCCTGCCTCTCATCACTACACATGATAACTCACTATCCACTGCAAAAAAGTATCCACCAACCACCATAGCATAGAAAACAATTTGAAATGCTCTAGAAAAAGAAGCACAAAAAAGACACACACACAAAAACATTACTGCACAAAAGAGAGCGCAAAATAATAGAAATAAAAACCGGTCTACATGCACTGATAAATGTCCCCCATTGCACCAGATTCATCAATTTGCCTAACAACCAAACTGTCCAGTTTGCCCATAGCAACCAATCACAACTCTGGTTAAAGGGGTACTCCAACCCTAGACATCTTATCCCCTATCCAAAGGATAGAGTGAAAAATGTCTGATCGTGGGGGGTCCTGCCGCTGGGACCACCCGCAATCTCTGTACAGCACCTGGCATTTGTTTAGAACGCTTAGAGCGGGTGGCAAGGGGTTGTGATGTCACAGCCACGCCCCCTCCCATAGACTTGCATTAAGGGGGCGTGGTGTGACGTCATGAGGGGCGTGGCCGTGACATCATGACCCCCTGCTGCCCGCTCTAAGCGTTCGGAACAACATGTTCCGAATGCTGGGGCAGTGGAGTACCCCTTTAAATGAAAGCTGAGCTGTGATTGGTTACTGTAGGCACCAGGCAGTGTTGGTTTCTAGCAGATTGATAAATCTGGGCCAATGTTTTTTAAGTTGCAGTTTTGTTTTTTTTTCACCAGAAATGTCTGAAATTACAGCCGCATTTTAAGCTGATTTTCTGCATGTAAAACATAGACTCACTGGGGGAGATTTATCAATATCTGTGCAGAGGAAACATTTTCAATTTGCCCATAGAAACCAACCAGATCACTTCTTTCATTCTTGAAAAGGCCTCTGAAAAATAAAAGAAGTGATCTGATTGGTTGCTATGGGCAAATGGAAAACTTTTCCTTTACACAGGTTTTAATAAATCTCCCCCACTGAGCCTGTGATTTGCTGAAGCCCATCTCCGAGGGTAGGGGCCGGAGTGTGCTGACGACGGTCGAGTAGCTGGACCCTGTACAGGAGATGGTGGGGAACCCAAGCGGTCGGACCCTCTGTGATCAGAAACTGTGGATAGGGGATAAGTTGTTTTTTTTCCGGAGTACCCCTTTAAGGCTGCATTCACACCACATTATTGCAATACAGTTTCCGTATCCAGTTTTTGGATGAATAATGGATTCTTTAAAACCGGACTAAACTGTATCAAAACGTCTGTACAAATTTTAACCCGTATACGGTTTGAAAAATGATGTCCGGTTGCATCCGTTTTTAAGAAAAAAACGTATACGTTTTAAAATGTTCACTACAATATGAATAAAGTTTCACTTGTTTGATTGAAATTCCATGAAAAAAAACTGTGCAATGTCAAAAACCGTATGGTGCAAAACGGATGGAACAGTAAGCACATACGGTTTTGTACGGTTCGACGGCATTGACTCCCATGTTAAAAAAAAAACATATATGGTTTCAATACGTTTTTTTACCCGGACCAAAAACCGTGGTAGGCTACAGTTTTGGGTATGGGAAAAAAAACGAACAAAACCGTACAAGACGCAAAACAGATGCATCGTTTGGCATACGGTTTTCAATGGAGAGTCAACGCATACGGTTTTCAATACGCTTCCGTACGGTTTTCACATTGAAAACGTATACGGGAACTGTATAGCAAAGACGTGGTGTGAATGCAGCCTAACATGATCTTTGTTGGTTGTCCATCTGTACAATGACACATGACAAATCCACCATACTTCTCAGAAATGATTCATTTGGTGACTGCACAGTTACATGGACGTGTAAATATTTTTCCTAGATACACGTGCACAACCAACATCCAAACATCCACACATGAATTGTGAGTCTTAGATATTAAAACGGATTTATTGGGAAATTGCTTTTAGCTTGTTGGCACCTGTAATCCACCAAATGCTACAAAACATTGGGGCAGATTTACTCATGAAAATATATCAGGATTCTGGCACATATCAAGGGCTGCCTTTGGCTGTGTGGACATGCTGGGAGTTGTAGTTGTGCAACAGCTGGAGGCACACTGGTTGGGAAACACTGGTGTGGAATAACACTCTTGTTTCCGGTGACTGACGAGTAGTTGGATTCCCCATTAGCCGGTCCCCTTTATATCTTGTATTTATAATTCACATGCAGCTCCGGATTGACATCATATATGAAGTTCAAGAGTTCCTGCAGAACGTTCTCCTTGGATTTCTGGTAGTTGGCGTTGTACGCTTGCATCTTCTGGACCGTCTGCTCATCGATCTTGGTTGCCAGGTTTCCTTGGGATCCCATTATCTGAGGAAAGAATGCAAGAGATATTAAAACTGAGAGATTCCTAAAGGGGTACTCTGGTGATGCCAGAAAGTTAAACAGATTTGTAAATTACTTCTATTTAAAAATCTTAATCCTTCCAGTACTTATCAGCTGCTGTGTGCTCCAGAGGAAGTTGTGTAATTCTTTTCAGTCTGACCACAGTGCTCCCTGCTGCCACCTCTGTCCGTGTCAGGAACTGTCCAGATTAGAAGCAAATCCCCATAGAAAACCTCTCACTGCTCTGGAGAGTTCCTGATATGGAGAAAGGTGTTAGTAGAGAGATCTGTGGTCAGACTGGAAAGAACTTCACAAATTTCTCTGTAGTTTATCTGTAGTATACAGCAGCTGATAAGTACTAGAAGGGTTAAGATTTTTTTTTAAATGGAAGTAGTTTCCAAATCTGTATAACTTTCTGGCACCAGTTGATTTATAGAGCACTTGCTGTACATGTACGTTGTGCGCTATTCACATTGTTCCAATTCTCATGTAGGGATTCCAGTTGTCGGACCCCTCATAAATAAGCATGTTATCCCCTATCCTATGCACCTCTCCCAATCCCCCCCAATTACTTGCACACTTGGCTTTGCCAGGTGTGAGTGAATTCTTGATTGAGTGAGGAGTGGTAAGCCACTGCCAGACTCCTCTGGAACAAAAGGATTGAGCCCTTGAAATCCAACATGGCTGATTCTTCTCTCCATCATCTTTGGAGGTCCCCAAATACAACAGATCAGTGGTCTCCAAACTGTAGCCCTCCAGCTGCTGCAAAACTACAACTCCCGTTGCTTTAGAACAGTGTTTCCCATCTAGGGTACCTCCAGCTGTTGCAAAACTACAACATCCAGCATGCACTGTCATGTGAGGAGCTCTGGCCGGCTCCTCACATGACAGTGCGCTCAGCCTGGCCAAGGCGGGACATTGCTGCGGCTGGCGATATGCTGACAGCCCTGTGACGTTTCGAGCCTAAGAAGCCAACAGCACCTGAGGAACGGGACCCTGATATCTCCACAACGGGGGAACGTAGGAAGGTGAGTTAAAGTTTATTTTTATTTTTTTGCAGCCCGAGCACAGGATGAGTTAAAACATTTCCGTCTCATATCTCCTTTAAAACTGCCTAAAATTAGGTTTATACAGCTACTGAATCCCACACATTTATGACTTACTGCTTTATTGAAAACAACAATTTGAAGTACTGTTCTTCCCAGGATAAGCCATGAGGCCATGTTCACACCTCGGAATTTCCGTGCAAAATTCAGCTTGGAATTGTGCCTGGAAATTCCGCTACAGCAGAGTCCCATTGAATTCAACAGGATTCTTCTGCGCTGTGCACACGGCGGAATTTCCGTGCCGGATGATTCTGACACAGAGATTCCGAATTCCGTGTCCCCCAGAAAGAAGCAACCTGTTCATTCTTTCTGCGGACTCCGCACGGAATACATAGCCGTCTATGAGCTGCCTGTGCGGTCCTAGAAGTCTCCGGAATGTCCACGGACATTGGGGGGTGGGGGGAGATGTAACAAAACCTGTGCAGAGGAAAAGTTGCTAAGTTGCCCATAGCAACCAATCAGATCACTTCTTTCATTTTTGAAAAGGCCTCTGAAAATGAAAGAAGAAAACTTTTTCCTCTGTACAGGATTTGATAAATCTCCCCCATTCCATAGTATCAGTTTGTGGAGGGAGGAGGGAGGGGGGCACCCTTGTAAATAAGGGGATAAGTCTTTCAACTCGGAATACCCCTAAATTTGGTTGACTTTTGGTTCAATACTTCTACTTAAAGTGGTTCTCCGGTGAAAACCTTTTTTCTTTTAAATAAACTGGTGGCAGAAAGTTAAACATATTTGTAAATCACTTCTATTAAAAAATCTTAATCCTTCCAGTACTTATTAGCTGCTGAATGCTACAGAGGAAATTGTTTCTTTTTGGAACACTGATGACATCACGAGCACAGTGCTCTCTGCTGACATCTCTGTCCATTTTAGCAACCGTGCATAGCAGATGTATGCAAAGGGCAGCATGGTGGCTCAGTGGTTAGCACTACTGCCTTGCACTGCTTGGGACTTGTGTTCAAATCCCACTAAGGGCAACAATAAATAAAGCATTATTATTATTTTAATAACGTCAGCAGAGAGAACTGTGGTCGTGATGTCATCAGAGAGCATTCCAAAAAGAAAAGAATTTCCTCTGTATTATTCAGCAGCTAATAAGTACAGGAAGGATTAAGATTGTTTAATAGAAATAATTTACAAATATGTTTCACTTTCTGCCACCAGTTGATTTAAAAGAAAAAAGGTTTTCACCGGAGTACCCCTTTAACCCCTTCCCGACCTATGACATACAGGTACGTCATGAACATTTTTGCCGCTACTCGCGGCATCCCGCAGCGCCCGGTAAGATGGTGGCTATCACTGATAGCCAGCCATCTTACCATGCGACCACGGGGGGTTTCATCCCCCACCCCCCCAGCGATCGCTGCGATCAGCTGGTCAAATCTGACTAGCTGATAGCAGCGCTTCGCTATGAGAATACTTAGCAGTGCGGTGTGTGAGTCTGCTAAGTGTCCCTGACCCGTCCCCCTGTATCACTTACCCGGCCATGCGGTGTCCCGGCGGCGCTGCGTCCCAGCGGTGAGTTTCCGGCAGCAGTGCGGCATCTTCATTGGCAGCAGTGAGATCGCCGTAAAGCGATCTCACTGCTGCCTCTGGGAGTTTCAAAACTGCAACTCCCAGCATGCCCAGACAGCCTTTGGCTTTCTGTGCATGCTGGGAGTTGTAGTTTTGCAACATCTGGAGGTCCACAGTTTGGAGACCACTTTATAATGGTCTCCAATCTGTGCTCTTCCAGATGTTGCAAAACTACAACTCCCAGCATGCTCAGTCTGTCCAGGCATGCTGGGAGTTGTAGTTCTCTAACATCTGGAAGAGCACAGATTGGAGACCATTATACAGTGGTCTCCAAACTGTGGACCTTCAGATGTTGCAAAACTACAACTCCCAGCATGCCCAGACTGCCCAAGCATGCTGGAAGTTGTAGTTCGGCAACATCTGATCCTTCAGATATTGCCGAACTACAACTTCCAGCATGCCTAGGCAGTCTGGGCATGCTGGGAGTTGTAGTTTTGCAACAACTGGAGGCACACTAGTTGGGAAACATTGTCCGTTTCCTACCTCAGTGCCTCCAGCTGTTTCAATTGTTGCAAAACTATAACTCCCAGCATGCACTGACAGACCATGCATGCTGGGAGTTGTAGTTTTGCAACAGCTGGAGGCACACTGGTTTGGAAACACTAAGTTTGGTTGCAAAACATTTGAAAGTTTATTACTTAACTTAGTGTTTCCAAACCAGTGTGCCTCCAGCTGTTTCAAAACTACAACTCCCAGCATGCACGGACAGCCAAAGGGCATGCTCGGAGTTTGCAACAGCTGGATGTTTGCCCCCTCCCCCCAATGTGAATGTACAGGGTACACTCACATGGGCGGAGGTTTACAGTGAGTGCTGCACGTTTGAGATGGCGCAAATTTTGCGCTGTAGCTCAAACTCCCAGCGGCAAACTTGCTATGAACCTCTGCCCATGTGACTGTACCCTAAAAACACTACACTACACTAACACTAACCTAAAATAAAAAGTAAAAAACACTACATATACACATATCCCTACACAGCCCCCCTCCCCAAAAAAATGAAAAACGTCTGGTACGCTACTGTTTCCAAAACGGAGCCTCCAGCTGTTGCAAAATAATAACTCCCAGTATTGCCGGACAGCCATTGACTGTCCAGGCATGCTGGGAGTTTTGCAACAGCTGGAGGCACCTTGTTTGGGAATCACTGGCGTAGAATACCCTTATGCAAATCCCTAATTCAGGCCTCAAATGCGCATGGCGCTCTCTCACTTTGGAGCCCTGTCGTATTTCAGGGCAACAGTTTTGGGACACATATGGGGTATCTCCGTACTCGGGAGAAATTGCCTTACAAATTTTGGGGGGCTTTTTCTTCTTTAACCCCTTATGAAAAGGTGAAGTTGGGGTCTACACCAGCATGTTAGTGTAAAAAAATAAATTTTTTACACTGACATGCTGGTGTTGCCCTATACTTTTCATTTTCACAAGAGGTAAAACGGAAAAAAGACCCTCTAAATTTGTAACGCAATTTCTCCCGACTACGGAGATACCCCATAAGTGGTCGCAAAGTGCTCTGGGGGCGCACAACAAGGCCCAGAAGGGAGAGTGCACCATGTACATTTGAGGCGATTTGCACAGGGGTGGCTGATTGTTACAGCAGTTCTGACAAACGCAAAACAATAAATATCCATATGTGACCCCATTTTGGAAACTAAACCCCTCACGGAATGTAATAAGGGGTGCAGTGAGCATTTACACCCCACTGGTGTATGACATATTTTTGGAACAGTGGTCTGTGAAAATGAAAAATAAAATTTTTCATTTGCACAGTCCACTGTTTCAAATATCTGTCAAACGCCAGTGGGGTGTAAATGCTCACTGCACCCCTTATTAAATTCCATGAGGGGTATAGTTTCCAAAATGGGGTCACATGTGGGGGGGTCCACTGTTCTGGCACCATAGGGGCTTCCTAAATGGGACATGCCCCCCAAAAACCCTTTCAGAAAAACTCACTCTCCAAAATCCCATTGTCGCTCCTTCCCTTCTGAGCCCTCTACTGCGCCCGCCGAACACTTCACATACGCATATGAGGTATTTCCTTACTCGAGAGAAATTGGGTTACAAATTTTAGGGTGATTTCTCTCCTTTTACCCCTTGTAAAAATTCAAAAATTGGGTCTACAAGAACATGTGAGTGTAAAAAATGAAGATATAGAATTTTCTCCTTCACTTTGCTGCTATTTCTGTGAAACACCTAAAGGGTTAAAACACTTACTGAATGTCATTTTGAATACTTTGGGGGGTGCAGTTTTTATAATGGGGTCATTTATGGGGTATTTCTAATATGAAGACCCTTAAAATCCACTTCCAACCTGAACTGGGCCCTGAAAAATTACGATTTTGAAAATCTTGAGAAAAATTGGAAAATTGCTGCAGAACTTTGAAGCCCTCTGGTGTCTTCCAAAAGTAAAAACTTGTCAATTTTTTTATGCAAACACAAAGTAGACATATTGGAAATGTGAATCAATATGTAATTTATTTGGAATATCCATTTTTCTTTCAAGCAGAGACTTTCAAAGTTAGAAAAATTTTAAATTTTCAAAATTTTCATGAAATTTTTAGATTTTTTACCAAGAAAGGATGCAAATATCGGTGAAATTTTACCAATAACATAAAGTAAAATATGTCATGAAAAAACAATCTCGGAATCAGAATGATAAGTAAAAGCATTCCAGAGTTATTAATGTTTAAAGTGACAGTGGTCAGATTTTCAAAAAATGCCCAGGTCCTGAAGGTGAAAATGGGCTGGGTCATGAAGGGGTTAAATCCCACCATCCCTATACCATTGGCAATATGCATTGGGAGCCATACATCCCACTGTTTAGCGCTCAATGAACCCGTGGTTACTTACAGTCGTCTGTATACGTCGGAAGTCACTCTCCCTTTTAAGTTTGTACTGATCGACTTCTGCCGTCGCCTCCTCCTTGGCTTGTCTTAATCGCTTATTTTTTCCTGAAATAATAATAATAATAATTTTAAAAAAAGATTTCCGTAACAGGCAAAATTGTTCAACCATTTCCCCGAAATGGCAGCTACATCAATAGGGTCCGTCCTTACTGTATTATTGAAGCTATAAGGCAGTGGTCTCCAAACTGCTGACCTTCGCCGGTTGCCAAACTACAACTCCCAGCATGCCCGGACAGCCGTTGGCTGTCCGGGCATGCAGGGAGTTGTAGTTTGGCAACCACCGAAAGTCCGCAGTTAGGAGATCACAGCTATATGACAACAAATGGGCTCAGATACATGGCATACCATGGCTCTGTTTTATATGGAGTAATAGGATTTCCTCGCCAGAATTGGGGATAATTAAAGGGGTATTCCAGGAAAATACTTTTTTTTATATTTTTTTTATATTAACTGGCTCCAGAAAGTTAAACAGATTTGTAAATGACTTCTATTAAAAAAATCTTAATCCTTTCAATAATTATCAGCTGCTGAAGTGGAGTTGTTGTTTTGTGTCTGGCCACAGTGCTCTCTGCTGACATCTCTGCTTGTCTCGGGAACTGCACAGAGTAGAAGAGGTTTGCTATGGGGATTTTCTTCTAAACTGGGCGGTTCCCGAGACAGGTGTCATCAGAGAGCGCTTAGACAGAAAAGAACAACTCAACTTCAGAAGCTCATAAGTACTGTAAGTACTGAAAGGATTAAGATTTTTTTTTAATAGAAGTAAATTACAAATCTGTTTAACTTTCTGGAGCCAGTTGATAAATATATATATATATATAAAAAAAAAAGTTTTTTTCCTGGATAAGCTCAGTATTTGGCTACAGGAAATAACCCCGGTAATTCAAAGTCCCATGGACAATGGTTTTATTTTCTGGGCGTAATTCTGCCGAAAGAATGAACATGTTCAGTGAAATTCGGAACCGTATTGAAAGTTCCGCTATGGAACTTTGGTAGTGTGCTCAGAGCAGCAGAATCCCATTGAGATCAATGGGATTCTGCTGCCAGTAGATCCTGCTCGGAATTAATTCAGAGCGGAAAATCCGTAGTGTGCATGGGACCTCAGAGGAGCGCGATTTGTACGGAATCAGAGAAAATTCTAGCAAAGCTAGAAACAAGTAACAATAAGGCTAAGTTTCCACTTCCAGTTTCTGTCGTTTTTTTTTTTGGTTTGTTTGTTTTCCCCAAAAAAAGTGGGTTTTAGTCTTGGAATCTTACAAAGCCAAAGACTTCTATGGGAGAAAAATACCATGAAAAAAAAGCAAAAAAACCAAACAAACAAACAAAAAAAACACGTAAGCCTTAAAGGGGTACTCCGGTGAGAACCTTTTTTCTTTTAAATCAACTGGCTCCGGAAAGTTAAACAGATTTGTAAATTACTTCTATTAAAAAAATCTTAATCCTTCCTGTACTTATTAGCTGCTGAATACTACAGAGGATATTCTTTTCTTTTTGGAATGCTCTCTGATGACATCACGAGCACAGTTCTCTTTGCTGAAGTCATTATAATAATAATAACTTTTTATTTATTGTTGTCCTTAGTGGGATTTGAACCCAAGGCCCCAGCACTGCAAGGCAGCAGTGCTAACCACTGAGCCACCATGCTGCCCTTAGCAGACATCTGCTATGCACGGTTGCTAAAATGGACAGAGATGTCAGCAGAGAGCACTGTGCTCGTGATGTCATCAGTGTTCCAAAAAGAAAGGACTTTCCTCTGTAGCATTCAGCAGCTAATAAGTACTGGAAGGATTAAGATTTTTTTAATAGAAGTAATTTACAAATATGTTTAACTCTCTGGCACCAGTTGATTTAAAAGAAAAAAGGTTTTCACCGGAGTACCCCTTTAACATGCTGCGATTTTGGAAAACTGCCACTGAGGCTATGTTCACACGGTGGAATGTCCATCCAGAATTCTGCACAGACATTCTGCTGCAGCAGAGTCCCATTGAATTCAATGGGATTCTGTGGCACTGTTTACAACAGGGAATTTCCGCGGCAGAAATCCCGATTCCGGCGTCCCGCAAAAAGAATAGATATGTCTCTTCTTTTTGAGGATTTTACTCGGAAATGCATTGCTGTCTTTGAGACTGCGCATTTTCGGGCGGTCCTAGCGCCCTCCGGATTCTTCAAATGTGCAGAATGTCAGCACCTGTTTTCTGTCCAGACATTACGCACATTTTAACGTCGTGTGAACATGGCCTGAGCTCAAAACTGCAGAAAAACGCCAAAGGAAATGGGTTTGACCTTTCAAAAATCCCAATTGGCTGTATCTAATATCTGGATGCTGCGTTTTTTTCACCTAAAGAAATGTGTTATTAAAGGATCTATGACATTGTTATTGCTTCTTAATGATACTGATTCCTCTGAATTGTCACACGGTCTCCACCATTCCCTTTCAGTATATATATATATAAATATATATATATATATATATATATATATATATATATATATATAAAGATATCATTACAGCAGCCATATGATTAAGAAAACTCAATGTTCAATGATGCAAATAACAAAAAATAAATAAAAAATAGATGCAAAATAAGGCCGCTATGTCTACACTTCCGCTTTAAGATACACAGGACTCTGCATCACATTACTCACTTTTACTGTAAATGAATAAATGTATAAGAAACCTCAAGCAGGAAGTGAAGTTATCTATCAATCTGGGAACCGTGTACTGAAAACAAGCGAAGTGCAGTAATAGTGACACAACTTGTTCCTCTCTTAATATTGTGCACGGTTTTTGTTTCTTTACGGAAAGATAAAGGGGAGGTTTACTATCTGTGGGGTTTTGGGGCACGTTTTACCAAACATGTGCCTCCAGCTGTTGCAAAACTACAATTCCAAGCATGCCTGGACAGTCAAAGGATGTCTGGGCATGCTGGGAGTTGTAGTTTTGCAAAAGCTGTAGGCACACAGCTGAAGGCAATGTGGTGGCCCAGTACGAGAGATGTTGCCCCGTACCCTTGCTGTCCTGTCAGGCAGCCTCCTTCAGTGTCCCCAGGCCCCCTTGCACCGGTTTCCCCCCTGTACAAAGGTTCTGCATTGTAAGGTATTATAAAATATAATCTTGCTTTAAGAGTTATACCATGTGATATGTCATGTGATTGTTACCCAGGAGGTACCAGTGACCAGGTGACCCCAAGAGTGACCTATGGGCTCCCTGCTAGTCTCCCCCATATAAGCCCTGGGAGGAGCGTCTCTCTTTCCACTTTGGAGATAAGTCTTTGCTGAGGTCCAGTGCAGTCTTGTCTAGTGTGTGTGTCCAGGGTGTTGGAGACCTCAAAGTCCAGTCCTGCAGCCACCAACAAGTCAAGTTAGATAAAGTCACAGCTTTGTCAGTCTTCAGTCAAGTCAAGTCAGTGTGGCCTACATTACATTGACCAGTCCTAATACAAGTCCCAGCAAGCCCTTAAGGTCTCTGAGTCACTGGTCACCTCCTTGGGCCCTGGCTGAACTGTATAGACTTTACCATCTGTCTAACTTCAGTAAAGCTACTGTAATCCGTGACTTGGTGTCAGAGTCTTTATTGCCCCCGTGCCAAGCCCAGGATCCAGCGGTATACCTTCGGGTGGTATCGAGGATAAACCACGCCCTGGCATCACGAATACAAAAGGTTAATGCCATCTGCCCCTAGGGTAACAACATCTGCCCTGTTACCACAGCAACACTGCTGCAAAAAAAAGTGATTCAACTGTGGTACCACAGGGGGTGCTAGTAGAAATACCTGATCACTTTGTAACGCCAGGACACCGTTATCCTATACACGGTCCGAGGTTGGAGACAGCTTCTCCTGGGCCAGACAATGAACACACCAACATCAGGTTATGGATAACTGTCTTTACTCAGCTGGTGCAGATGGTAATACACATACAGCTGGCTTTGGGTGAGATAGTGCAGGTTAACCCATTGGGAGCCCTGTTGCCTTTCTGGGAATTGTGGTGATTTCACCAAACAGATTTATACTGACTTGTGAGAAGGGTATTCCAAAACTACAAGTCCTAGCATTACTGGACTGGCAAAGGATGATACACATGAATGACATAAGAACAGAAAATGTATGCTTCAAAAACCACTCTACTTTGAGCACTAAACCTTTGCACTAATTTAGGAAGATGTAAATTGTACACTCACCATATAGTCTTTGGTGGTAAAGTACAGGAAATCCCCTATAATCATTGTGTGTGTACAGTATAAAACCAGTAAGGAAAGGATTACAGAGCAGGGCTGCCAGGCTCCATCCAGAGAAGAGTGAGTCAGCAGAGTGAGGGAGAGGGAGGAGTCATCACAGTGCAGGCAATAGAAGGACACGCCCCCTCCCTCTGAGAAGATGGAAAAGACAGTGGGCAGCTGTAATATGCTATATTTTTGTGTAATATGGGTGATAGAGACATAAAAATTACATGTACATGATCAGGATTAGATACCGAGTAACATATACTGTAACAGTTTTGTTTTTTGTGGGATCTAACAGGTATGCTTTAAGAAATGATCACCTATCCTGTAGATCCTGTGGATAGGTAATAACCCCTTTAATGTAAAGTCTCAGACATATAGACCGCTCAATATATAGTAAAGTCGCAAACATGCGCGATAGTCAAGGATAGACAAAGTCGCAAATAAACCAAAAGTCTCAGATTCCTTGTCAAAAGCGTTCTCCGGTGGAAGACATTTTTTTTTTTTTTTTTAAATCAACTGGCTCCAGGAAGTTAAACAGATTTGTAAATTATGAACCAAATTTATAGCTTTTACCTCAAGGACCTCACCATCCAAGGTGCATAATGATATATGTGGAAACGCTAATAAATTGAATGAAAAACAGAATCACTGGTAAAAAATTTAATTCAATAAAATGAGTAAACTACACATATAAAGGCACTAATAGATACCCCACTGGGCCCTAGATACTCCACTAGGGCCCAGTGGGGTATCTATTAGTGCCTTTATACGTGTAGTTTACTCAACCATTGATACTCCACTAGGGCCCAGTGGGGTATCTATTAGTGCCTTTATATGTGTAGTTTACTCATTTTATTGAATTAAATTTTTTACCAGTGATTCTGTTTTTCATTCAATTTATTAATGTTTCCACATATATCATTATGCACCTTGGATGGTGAGGTCCTTGAGGTAAAAGCTATAAATTTGATTCATATTTTTCCTTTGACGCTGGTGGGGACCGGTTATAGCTTTAATTGCCTCGTACTTTTTGTTGTGAGCTGCATCTTTTTTGAAAGATTTGTAAATTACTTCTATTAAAAAAAAAATCTTTACCCTTCCAGTACTTTTTAGCAGCTGTATGCTACAGAGGAAATTCTTTTCTTTTTGAATCTCTTTTTTGTCTTGTCCACAGCGCTCTCTGCTGACACCTGATGCCCATATCAGGTACTGTCCAGAGCAGAAGAAAATCCCCATTGCAAACCTATGCTGCTCTGGACAGTTCCTGATATGGGCATCAGGTGTCAGCAGAGAGCACTGTGGTCAAGACAAAAAAGAAATTAAAAAAGAAAAGAATTTCCTCTGTAGCATACAGCTGCTACAAAGTACTGGAAGGGTAAAGATTTTTTTTTTAAATAGAAGTAATTTACAAATCTGTTTAACTTTCTGGAGTCAGTTGATTTAAAAAAAAAAAAATGTTTTCCACCAGAGTACCCCTTTAACAGGGTTGTTCAACTTCAAACATTGTCCAGTTAGATACAGGTGGCCAGGGGTGGCACGGGATTAGCACAATTTTGAGCAACATTTCAAAGGTCACCGATGATAAATGCTGTGCTACCCCCTCTGGCGCAGACGTGTGCCGGTGGAAAGTCACATAATGAATGATGCAAACACAGATTCTCGGTCTACATAGGCCATTTGTGCTATGTTTACAGGCAGAGCGTGCGTTCGTAAGTGTCCCCCCAAAATGTATAAAAACGAACATGGAAGTTAGACACAAAAGCATGGGAAGGGTTAATGGTGGGGGGTTGGCATGGGTTGTATGCTGTAAACAGTGGAGGCGGCCAGTGCTAGCCGGCTCCTGTATAATGTACAATAGGTGTTTATAGTAATAACAGAGCCGGTCCTGGGCACGTGCCAGAGTCTGGTGATACAAGGACAGTCTATAAGACCTTGTCCTCGGCATGATCAGGTATTATACGGGCGTGTTCACATGTCAGATTTGTTGCCGAAATTTAGAAAAACTGAAAATCAGTTCCATTCATCTGAATTGGCTTGTCTCTGAGGCACGTATTTTTTTGCAGTAAATCTGCCATGTGTGAGGGAGCCATAGGGTCCAATAAGAAGACACCAGTATTATAATTGGCTCATAGTAGAGGGGGGGCCTTGTTATAAATCAGTGGTCTCCAAACTGTGTCCCTCCAGCTGGGGCAAAACTACAACTCCCAGTATGACCGAACAGATGAAAGCCATTGCACCCCGGGCGGCGGGGTTCAAGATGCCACAGCCACGTACCCTCATGATGTCATGCCACACCCCCTGAATGCAAGTCTTTGGGAGGGGGCGTGGCGGCCACCACGCCCCCTCCCATAGACTTGCATTGAGGGGGCGTGGTGTGACGTCACAACCCCGCTGCCCGCACCCAGCATTCTAAATGAACGCCGGGTGCTGCACAGAAACCCGGCGGGACCCCTGTGATTAGACGTCTTATCCCCTATCCGTCTAGTGGCGGAGTACCCAGGGGTATTCCAGAATTTTTTTTCTTCAGCCTTTGAGCCCATGACACCAAGTTATCATACTGTGTAATTTGCTTCTATTACCTCCGTGCGCCGCTTTGTCCCATTTTTATGCACAGGACCCGCACCCAGAAGTGCTGTGGGGCAATCCTTTTTATTTTACTGTTGTCTCTGGCCTTTCCCAGCATTCCATCCGGCCAGAGACAACATGTCATAGGTCACATGGTCTCCAGGGGGTGTGATTTTGCTGCTGTGGGTGGGTGGCTAGCAGGGTGGAAGGGATTTACTGAAGTAATGCTATCCAGCGACCCTCTGCAGCATAGCCACGCCCCTGAAGATCATGTGACCTATGACAAAGTGTCTCTGGCCGCGAGTTTTGTTACCATTAACTTCAATGGGTCCACAGAAAATTTGGCATAATGCATGGTTAACGGTAGTGATCAACTAGTGCCAGAAAGTTGCACAGATTTGTAAACGATGTCTATTTATAGATCTTAATCCTTCCAGTACTTAGCAGCTGCTGTACACTACAGAGGAAGTTGTAAAGTTCTTTCTAGTTTGACCACAGTGCTCTCTGCTGACACCTCTGTCCATGTCAGGAACTGTCCAGAGTAGAAGCAAATCCCCATAGAAAACCTCTCCTGCTCTGGACAGTTCCTGACACAGACAAAGGTGTCAGCAAAGAGCACTGTGATCAGACTGGAAAGAAGACACAACTTCCTCTGTAGTATACAGAAGCTGATAAGTACTGGAAGGATTAAGATTTTTAAATAGAATTCATTTACAAATCTGTATAACTTTCAGGCACTAATTGATTTAAGGAGAACACCTTTTCGGATACATTTGTGGTGTCCCAACACCAAAGGCTGTCCTGTGGCTTCGGACTGCTTCGGGCAGAGCTGCAGCACCGATGTTGGGCCCACTGAAAGACTCATGGTTATATTAATTATGTTTAGCACTTTTGCCAAGAATATGTTTTTATAATTACTTCTGTTGTTGTTATTCTGTGTTACTGTGCCTTTAAGCAGAGGTGTACCTCATGTGACCCTGCCTGCCAATGGGAATCCCTAAATTCTTGCCCTTATAGTGTAGTGGGGGAGGAGTTGCCCAGTTGAGTTCATCCTAAAGCTGTGAGCTGAGCAAGTGTGGTAAAGGAGTGCTGTGGTGTTGTGTGCTCTAAGGGAGGCCCAGATCAAATCTACTTTATCCGGTCATTCTGCAGGGATCACCCGCACAGTGGAAGTTCATGCCCTGGCGGAGGAAGCTACAAGACCTTAAAGGGGTACTCCCATGGAAAACTTTTTTTTTTAAATCAACTGGTGCCAGAAAGTTAAACAGATTTGTAAATTACTTCTATTAAAAAATCTTAATCCTTCCAATAGTTATTAGCTTCTGAAGTTTTCCGTCTAACTGCTCAATGATGATGTCGCGTCCCGGGAGCTGTGCATGATGGGAAAATATCCCCATAGGAACTGCACAGCTCCCGGGACGTGAGTCATCATAGAGCAGTTAGACAGAAAACAACAACTCAACTTCAGAAGCTAATAACTATTGGAAGGATTAAGATTTTTTAATAGAAGTAATTTACAAATCTGTTTAACTTTCCGGAACCAGTTGATATATATAAAAAAAAGTTTGGGCCTGGAATACCCCTTTAATCCTTCCAGTACTTATTAGGGTCTGTATACTACAGAGGAAATGGTTTTCTTTTTGGAACACAGAGCTCTCTGCTGACATCATGACCACAGTGCTCTCTGCTGACATCTCTGTCCATTTTAGGAACTGTCCAGAGCAGTATATGTTTGCTATTGGAATTTTAATCCTATTCTGGACAGTTCTTAACCCCTTAAGGACGCAGCACGTAAATGTACGTCCTGGTGCGGTGGTACTTAACGCACCAGGACGTACATTTACGTCCTGTGCATAACCGCGGGCATCGGAGCGATGCCCGTGTCATGCGCGGCTGATCCCGGCTGCTGATCGCAGCCAGGGACCCGCCGGCAATGGCCGACGCCGCGATCTCGCGGGCTTCCGCCATTAACCCCTCAGGTGCCGGGATCAATACAGCTGCGGGGATCCGATCATTCAGAACGCCACACGGAGGTCCCCTCTCCTTCCTCCGTCCGGCTCCCGGCGTCTCCTGTTCTGGTCTGAGATCGAGCAGACCAGAGCAGAAGATCGCCGATAACACTGATCTGTTCTATGTCCTATACATAGAACAGATCAGTATTAGCAATCATGGTATTGCTATGAATAGTCCCCTATGGGGACTATTTAAGTGTAAAAAAAAATGTGAAAAAATGTAAAAGTAAAAAAAAAGTGAAAAATCCCCTCCCCCAATAAAAAAGTAAAACGTCCGTTTTTTCCTATTTTACCCCCAAAAAGCGTAAACATTTTTTTTTATAGACATATTTGGTATCGCCGCGTGCGTAAATGTCCGAACTATTAAAATAAAATGTTAATGATCCCGTACGGTGAACGGCGTGAACGAAAAAAAAAAAAAAAAGTCCAAAATTGCTACTTTTTTAATACATTTTATTAAAAAAAAATTATAAAAAATTTATTAAAAGTTTTTTATATGCAAATGTGGTATCAAAAAAAAGTACAGATCATGGCGCAAAAAATGAGCCCTTATACCGCCGCTTATACGGAAAAATAAAAAAGTTAGAGGTCATCAAAATAAAGGGATTATAAACGTACTAATTTGGTTAAAAAGTTTGTGATTTTTTTAAGCGCAACAATAATAGAAAAGTATGTAATCATGGGTATCATTTTAATCGAATTGACCCTCAGAATAAAGAACACATGTCATTTTTACCATAAATTGTACGGTGTGAAAACGAAACCTTCCAAAATTAGCAAAATTGCGTTTTTCGTTTTAATTTCCCCACAAAAATAGTGTTTTTTGGTTGCGCCATACATTTTATTATATAATGAGTGATGTCATTACAAAGGACAACTGGTCGCGCAAAAAACAAGCCCTCATACTAGTCTGTGGATGAAAATATAAAAGAGTTATGATTTTTAGAAGGCGAGGAGGAAAAAATGAAAACGTAAAAATTTAATTGTCTGAGACCTTAAGGCCAAAATGGGCTGAGTCCTTAAGGGGTTAAAATGGACAGAGATGTCAGCAGAGAGCACTGTGGTCATGATGTCAGCAGAGAGCTCTGTGTTCAAAAAATAAAACCATTTCCTCTGTAGTATTCTGCAGATGATAAGTACTGAAAGGATTAAGATTTTTTAAGAGAGGTAATTTACAAATCTGTTTAACTTTCTGGCACCAGTTGATTTAAAAAAAAAGTTTTCAACAGGAGTACCCCTTTAACAGAACCCTAGCTACCAGGATCAATCTACAAGTCTCTCAAGTCAGTAGCCATTCATTTGGTGAAAGCACCACAAGTCTCAGCAGGGTAATAAGGCTCCCAAGAGGTTACGGTGCATCCTCTCACTCTGCACCAGACAGTCTGTGTAATACCATCCGCACCCTGCTCAGTAAAGACAGTTATCTGTAACCTGACGTCAGTGTGTTCATTTACTTCCCATGTCTGTCCCAGGAGAAGCTGTCTCCAACCTCGGATTGTGAATGGGATAACGGTGCCCTGGCGTCATGAAGTGATAAGGTATTTCCCTACACCACCCGTGGTTCCACACATTTGCATTAGATTCCTCAAGCAGGACTCGTGACGTGTAAATTCTCTACAGAAGAGGATCTCACGACTGAAGTCACCATCCAGCTTCGGCCATAAAGTGCCACCTCCAGGTGTAGTAATGATCTGTGAAGAAAGCCACGGGAGACGTCAGAAGCCTCTTCTCAATATACTTCATAGGCATTTGTTGTTAGGTTTCTGTGGAGCCTCTTCCATTATTAGAGGTAAAAGGTGGAGGCCCTTTTATACGGCTCCTACTGATGTGAATAGGATGTACAGATCGGACCTGTTACTGGGGTCGGTGAGGTGCAGACATACTGGAAGTATATGGGGACAAAGGAACAGGACACAGGATATCTCTGCTGCGTACCTCATAGACTAGAACAGGAGGCGGGTTTAAAAAAAATGCTAAGTCTAGGAAACATAGAAAGTTACATTTTTTGACAGGTTGTCTATTATAGTGTTTCCCAACCAGTGTGCCTCCAGCTGTTGCAAAACTACAACTCCCAGCATGCCCGGACAGCCGACGGCACATTGGTTGGGAAACACTGGTCTATTGAGAAGTCGAGAAAAGGCTGGGGTGCAACTTGTCATGCAGTTATTTTAGAACTCTATATAAAGTCACCTATTAGCAGAGCACCTGGCACTGCTCCTGGGATCTGTATGCAATGTGGGCTGCGGTCTCTAGGTAGTATGCTAACACTTCATGCGGACTTGTGGTGGTGCTCACGCTAAGAAAGTTCCATATAACATATATCCAATGTAGACAGAAGAAAGAAGGAGCGGTTCACTCACCAATCCGTTGCTTGTGCTCTTTATTAAGTGGAGTAGTTACATAGGCAGTATAGAGTCAGATGGAAACGGCAGGGCAAGAGGAGTTACGGAGCCCCGTCCGAAGCGACAGCCGACTGTATACTGCCTATGTAACTACTCCACTTAATAAAGAGCACAAGCAACGGATTGGTGAGTGAACCGCTCCTTCTTTCTTCTGTCTATATAAAGTCACTTGACATTGCCCCAAGGACATTATCGAGGACATAGAGCGACTTTTCTGTATATTATTTAGTGTGTCTCAAAGGCAAGCTGTTACATTAAAGTCAGATCTGCAGGATGGTATAAGAGGTCGGGATGTGAGGACAGGATTTAAGGTGGGGATATGAGGTCGGGATATGAGGAGAGGATTTGAGGCTGGGATATGAGGTCAGGATATAAGGTTGGGATATGAGGACAAGATATGAGGAGAGGGTTTGAGGCTGGGATATGAGGACGGGATATGAGGACGGGATATGAGGTCAGGATATGAGGACAAGATATGAGGACAAGATATGAGGAGAGGGTTTGAGGCTGGGATATGAGGACGGGATATGAGGATGTGATGTGGGGTCGGGATATAAGGTTGGGAGATGAGGTCAGGATATAAAGTGTGGAGATGAGGTCGGGATATGAGGACAGGATTTGAGGCTGGGATATGAGGACGGGATATGAGGATGGTTATATGAGGTCAGGATATGAGGACAGGATATGAGGTCAGGATATGAGGGGAGGGTTTGAGGCTGGGATATGAGGATGGGATATGAGGATGGGATATGAGGTTGGGAGATGAGATCAGGATATGAGGACAGGATTTTAGGCTGTGATATTCGGTCGGGATATGAGGTTTGGATATTAGGACGGAATATGAGGATGGAATATGAGGATGAGATATGAGGATGGAATATGAGACCGGAATATAAGGATAGAATTTGAGACCTGATGATGAGCAGGGGATGTGAGGACAAGAGTGTCATTGTTGCTTTTCCTTTCCCATAAGGTTTAGGTAAGGAGGGATGTCCAGTGGAAAGTCCTAACCAGTAGCTGCCAAGTATCTCTGTATTAGACACTATTAAAACCCACCCACTGGACTCCTCACCCCAGAATTAGTATATATATATATTAAAGGACAGCTTTGCTTTTCCTCCTTCTCATGTTTAGGTAGGAAGATGGGACAACGCTGGGTACTCAGTAAATTAATAAAATACAAGTTCCATCTTTTTCTACGAACCTATATATCAGCTTATTCTACCCTATAAAATGCTGCTCATAGATAGGACTGAATGTACAATCATTTACTGTCTGTTCAATATGTCTGCAATAAAAAACTCTCACAGAGGATATAACCCAGCTTCCCCAGACACCCGCAACCGAAAACTGTGTTAGTTATGCCGAAGTGTGGAAGCAGAGATGCATCAACGATAAAGTGGCCTTACCATTCGGGAGTCTGGGAAAGATGGAAGAGCATTGTATTCCCAACATGGTTGAAGTATATTGACTTTTATATAGCATGATTGTCACTTAACATTTTCCCAGATATCATGGCCACATTGAATGCTCTGCCGTTGTACCCAATATCCACCCAAGTAGCACGGACCCCTGTGAACAGACGAGAGGTCACATAGTCAGGTTACACATGTGCGCCCCTCCATGGTGGAGAAATCTCTGATCCAGGTTCTGATTAGACGCATATTGTGTGTCCAGGCAATAGTCTGGGGAATAAATCTGCCTCCGGGTGAGGCGGTGGACATATTGCTCGCTGTAGTAAGTTTATGATCTTACAGAAAACCCTATAAACTTTAAGCGAGTTTCTGATCAAAGCCCTTGATCATGGTCGGGTTTCTTTTGATTTTACCTTCCTTTTTTTGTCTATTATTTCCAGATGCGTTTATCTTAACACGTTTCTGACCATGGGACAGTGAATACAAAAGGGGCTCCGTGATGCAGCCATCAAGGTATTTCTGAACTTAAGACGGACCGATGCCAAAACACATGTGCGGGATTAGATTTCTCCGTGGAGATAGAGCTGTGATCGCTGATATCTACGGAACGTAATGTGTTGAACTTCAACTTTGAAGCCATGTTCACTAATATGGTCGAAAATTGCTTTATCAGCTATAGGCCCCATTTGGCTCTGCTTTACATGTCTGCACCCTCCAGACCGTGTGTGGTTCTGCAGAACCAAACACAGCTCAGTGTAAGGTTCTTGCTCCAGGTGTTGCAGGGTGCCTCCAGCTGTTTTAAACTACAACTCCCAGCATGCACGGACAGCCAACTGCAAATCCTCAACTCACAAAGAGTCATCCTCTAACACACAGAAAAGGATAAAACCCCCTGTGGACTTTGTTTCCCAACCAGGGTGCCTCCAGCTGTTGCAAAACTACAACTCCCAGCATGCACAGAAAACCAAAGGCTATCCAGGCATGCTGGGAGTTGTAGTTTTGCAACAGCTGGAGGCACCCTGGTTGGGAAACACTGTTCTAAAGAAACGGCCTGTCACCATTTGGATATGCCTTATCCCTTATGTCCATACAGAATAGAGATAGCACAGTGTAAGGTTCTTGGTCCAGGTGTTGCAGCCATATTATGGACCGGTATACCCCAACCAAAGAGCCTCCAGCTGTTGCAAAACTACACCTCCCAGCATGCCTGGACAGCCAAGTGCAAATCCTCAACTCACGAAGAGTCATACTCCAGCATACAGAAGAGGAAGAACCCCCGTGGAGGAAATTTTTAGGGTAAAAGGCTGTCTGTACATGCTGGGCGTTGTAGTTTTGCAACAGCTGGAGGCACACTATTCTAAAGGAATGGGCTTGTCACCATTTCCATCTGAATAAACGCCTATGTCCCAATAGATAGAGAAAGCTCAGTGCAGAATTCTTGGTCCAGGTGTTACAGCCATAATATAGACCAGTGTTTCTCAACCAGGGTGTCTCCAGCTGTTGCAAAACTACAACTCCCAGCATGCCCGGACAGCCTTTGGCTGTCCGGGCATGCTGGAAGTTGTGGTTTTGCAACAGCTGGATGCACACCGCTTGCGAAACACTGATATGAACCCTAATAATTTCATAACAGAACAAGAGGGAAGACTGCTCTCCGAGGGCCATCAGCAGAATAGAGGTACCAGTTAGCAGGTATTCCATATACATAAATATATTAAAATATTCTAAAGATTAAAAAAAAATATATACATATATATATAGATAGAAGGTAGAAGCGGCACTCCGGCTTGTAGGTGAAACAATCACAAAATGTATTCACACATCTGTGCAGGCAACGTTTCGGCTCAACAATAGAGCCTTTCTCAAGAAAGGCTCTATTGTTGAGCCGAAACGTTGCCTGCACAGATGTGTGAATAAATTTTGTGATTGTTTCACCTACAAGCCGGAGTGCTGCTTCTACCTTTTATCTATACTTCGTGGGAATTGGTCTGTTCCCGGAGCCTGGCACCCACGTGGATCTTGAATCCTGTTTCACGGTGCTCCCCATACCTCTTGATTTTGTTATATATATATATATATATATATATATATATATATATATTATAAGTACAATTTTAAAGGGACACTATTATGGGCAATCTAAATATATATATATATATATATATAAATAAGTACAATATATATAGATATATATATCACAAAAGAAAACGTCCGGCACTCAGGGAATAGCAGGTAAAACTTATGTATGGCTTTATTCAGGACGCGGTTGGCAGGACAACTGCCAACCGCGTCCTGAATAAAGCCATACATAAGTTTTACCTGCTATTCCCTGAGTGCCGGACATTTTCTTTTGTGGTCTCTACTGAACCGGGAGCGGTACCGGTGTCCGTGGCACAAGGACGTGCACAAGGACGGTGTCCGTGGCGGAGGAGCGGTGAGCGGTTCCACCTCGTTTGTGTGTGTATATATATATATATATATATATATATATATATATATATGTACAAAAAAGTACAAAAAAAATAATAATAAATATATATATATAAATATGTATATATATATATATATAAATATATATATATATATATATAAATAATATATATATATATATAAATAAGTATATAAATAAAAAAATCTATATATAAATAAGTACAATTTTAAGGGACACTAAGTAACTTACGCTTTTTGGCCTCTTCCAGTTTGTCCTTGGCTCTTTTCTCGGCCTGCAGGAGTTGCTGGATTCCCTGGGACTGGCTGGCCATTGTGTCCTGCTGATGTCCTGTACAGACAGTAAACCTGCCCCGCCAGTAATGCACTTTTTATACCGCCACTGTTTGCTGTCATAACACAAAGAAGCTGCCTGAAGAACCGGATGGAGCAGCTGAAGCCTGGTTATACTGTGTACCGAAAAGTGTTTGTATACAGTCCGTGTATATACCGTACATACATGCCTGACAATGTGGGAAAGATGGACAAGGACACCTGCAAAAAAGGAGAAACTAAACAAGAATATCAATGGTTTAATTAAATCAATGGGGTCTGATCGATTACGAAATAACATAAAGACAAATGGGGGAGATTTATCAAAACTTGTGCAGAGGAAAAGTTGCTGAGTTGCCCATAGCAACCAATCAGATCACTGCTTTCAGTTTTCAGAGGCCTTTTCAAAAATGAAAGTAGCGATCTGATTGGTTGCTATGGGCAACTGGGCAATTTTTCCTCTGCACAGGTTTTGAGAAATCTTCCCTGAAAGGCTGGAGGAGAATTCTCCTTCAGTATTGGTTTTTTTTCTTCTTCTTTCTTATCTTTTTTCCATGTTCCCAGTCTTTTTCAAAGTCCTGTTCTTAATAAGTTTCGTTTTCCCATAGCCGACGTCGCTTGCTGAAGAATTGAAACTTTCTTGTTATTGGCTAAAACTACAACTATTGTGCCAACCATTTACTTGCGTCAACTCCCCAAATTGATAGATGCGCCCTTCGCTTTTATATACTGATGCTTGATAACAATAGACAGAGTGTTTTCCTCATACCTATTTGTCTGTCATCTTTTCCCATGAGGGAGACACTCTCCTGGCGCCAGGGAAGGTCACACAAACCAAAGTGGAACCAGGGCACTTATGCCAGGGGCATGTAGTGAGGAGTAGCAGATCCTTGCATTCCCCAAAATGTAACGGTTGTATTTTAGATATTCCAAAATGTTCTTTAGATCTAAAAACAGATAATTATAAGGGTGAAGTCACAGGCTGCAGAAAATTCTGGGGGACATTTATCAAAACCTGTCGAGAGGAAAAGTTGCCCAGTTGCCCATAGCGACCAATCAGATCACTTCTTTCATTTTTCAGAGGCCTTTTAAAAAAATGAAAGAATTAATAAAAACGATCTGATTGGTTGCTATGGGCAACTCAGCAACTTTTACTCTAGACAGGTTTTGATAAATCTCCCCCTATGTCACTATCTTATTCATCTAGAAGGAAAATTGTAGTAATTCAGCCATAATAACGCCATTCAGATAAATAAAACTGATATTCAGTTGCAGAAAAGGGCTCACGCACACTACGGAAATTACACGGAATCTCTGCAGCCTCTGGCACAATCGGCGCTTAATGACTGAGCGATCATTAAAGGCGTTTACCAAAAGATAGGTGATAAGTGTCTGATCGAAGGGAGTCCAACCTCTGAGAGTCTTAGACCCCCACAATCTCCAGAATCGGGCCCCGGGCCCCCAGAGAGAACGCATGCGGCAGATGACACTTGTTCTATTTATTTCTATGGAAGTGCCGAAGTAGAGCACTCGGGCATCTCTGGCGCTGTAATAGAAATAAATGGATGACGTATCGTCTGCAGCACGCGCTCTCTCTATATATTTATACAATGCAACTCAATGTTAAAAAATTGTACAGCGGAATTCTTATAATCGGGCATGTTTGGAGCAGAAACAGTGCATACAGCTATATACCAGCACACACCTCTCTGACCCCCTATATACCAGCACACATTCTCTGACCCCCTATATACCAGCACAAATCTCTCTGACCCCCTATATACCAGCACACACCTCTGACCCCCTATATACCAGCACACATCTCTCTGACCCCCTATATACCATTACACACATTACTGACCCCCTATATATCAGCACACACATTACTGACCCTCTATATACCAGTACACACATTACTGACCCTCTATATACCAGCACACACCTCTCTGACCACCTATATACCAGCACACATTCTCTGACCCCCTATATACCAGCACACACAATACTGACCCCTATATACCAGCACACACCTCTCTGACCCCCTATATACCAGCACACACCTCTGACCCCCTATATACCAGCACACACCTCTCTGACCCCCTATATACCAGTACACACATTACTGACCCCCTATATACCAGCACACACCTCTCTGACCCCCTATATACCAGCACACACAATACTGACCCCTATATACCAGCACACATCTCTCTGACCCCCTATATACCAGCACACACCTCTGACCCCCTATATACCAGCACACACCTCTCTGACCCCCTATATACCAGTACACACATTACTGACCCCCTATATACCAGCACACATTCTCTGACCCCCTATATACCAGCACACACAATACTGACCCCTATATACCAGCACACACCTCTCTGACCCCCTATATACCAGCACACACCTCTGACCCCCTATATACCAGTACACACATTACTGACCCCCTATATACCAGCACACACCTCTCTGACCCCCTATATACCAGCAAACATTCTCCGACCCCCTATATACCAGCACACACATTACTGATCCCTATATACCAACACACACCTCTCTGACCCCCTATATACCAGCACACACCTCTCTGACCCCCTATATACCAGCACACACATTACTGACCCCTATATACCAGCACACACATTATTGACCCCCTATATACCAGCACACACATTACTGACCCCTATATACCAGCACACACCTCTCTGACCCCCTATATACCAGTACACACATTACTGACCCCCTATATACCAGAACACACCTCTCTGACCCCCTATATACCAGCAAACATTCTCCGACCCCCTATATACCAGCACACACATTACTGATCCCTATATACCAGCACACACCTCTCTGACCCCTATATACCAGCACACACATTACTGACCCCCTATATACCAGCACACAGATTACTGACCCCTATATACCAGCACACACATTATTGACCCCCTATATACCAGCACACACATTATTGACCCCCTATATACCAGCACACACATTACTGACCCCCTATATACCAGCACACACATTACTGTCCCTCTATATACCAGCACACACATTACTGACCCCTTATATACCAGCACACGCATTACTGACCCCTATATACCAGCACACACATTACTGTCCCTCTATATACCAGCACACACATTACTGACCCCTTATATACCAGCACACGCATTACTGAACCCTATATACCAGCACACACATTACTGACCCCCTATATACCAGAACACACATTACTGTCCCTCTATATACCAGCACACACATTACTGACCCCCTATATACCAGCACACACATTACTGTCCCTCTATATACCAGCACACACATTACTGACCCCTTATATACCAGCACACGCATTACTGACCCCTATATACCATCACACACATTACTGACCCCTATATACCAGCACACACCTTACTGACCCCTATATACCAGAACACACATTACTGACCCCCTATATACCAGAACACACATTACTGACCCCTATATACCAGAACACACATTACTGACCCCTATATACCAGAACACACATTACTGACCCCCTATATACCAACACACACATTACTGACCCCTATATACCAGAACACACATTACTGACCCCCCTATATACCAACACACACATTACTGACCCCCTATATACCAGAACACACATTACTGACCCCTTATATACCAGCACACACCTCTCTGACCCCCTATATACCAGCACACATTACTGACCCCTATATACCAGCACACACATTACTGACCCCTATATACCAGAACACACATTACTAACCCCCTATATACCAACACACATTACTGACCCCCTATATACCAACACACACATTACTGACCCCCTATATACCATCACACACATCACTGACCCCTATATACCAGAACAAACATCACTGACCCCTATATACCAGAACACACATTACTGACCCCCTATATACCAACACACACATTACTGACCCCCTATATACCAGCACACACATTACTGACCCCCTATATTACAGCACACACCTTATTGACCCCCTATATACCAGCACATGCCTCTTTGACCCCCTATATTACAGCACACACCTTATTGACCCCTATATACCAGCACATGCCTCTTTGACCCCCTATATTACAGCACACACCTTATTGACCCCTATATACCAGCACATGCCTCTTTGACCCCCTATATTACAGCACACACCTTATTGACCCCTATATACCAGCACAAATCTTACTGATTCCTATACACCAGCACATACTTTACTAAATAGATGACCTATGCACAGGTTCAATGTTAGGTCGGCCTACTCATGTGATGTCCCAGTACGGGATATAGTCCCGTACAGCCCTGTCAGGTTGAGTCCCTCTGTGTCCTAGGGGCTCTCTTGCAGAGTCTCCCCCATTGTGTCTCCCCCATTTTCTGTATATTAGGCATAAAGGACCTTTGAGTTAGTCACATGATGTTGTTGTCACATGTTTGTTACCCAGGGAGCACCAGCTAACCAGGTGACCTGCAGCTTGACCTATGGGTTTCTTGCTCAGTCCCTCTTTATAAGAGGGGCAGCCATTACAATCCCTCTCTCTCTTATGACTCCTGCAGAGATACAGTAAAGACCAGATGTCTCAGAGCCAGTGTCCAGCCCATCTGGAGGCCTCAAGCCTAACCTACAGCCACATGTCAGTAAGTCAAGTCTTCTATGTCTGCTGTCACTACCTACAGTCAAGTCAAGTCTATAGTCAAGTCTATTATAGTCATCGTTTGAAGTCTGTTCAAACACTGCAAGTCCCAGCAAGCTGCAAGGTCCCCTCCGTGTTACTGGCCACCTCTCTGGGATCCTGGCCTAAGCTAGGGTTAACCCTTACCTGGTCTTGGACTAATATTACTCTGCCTAACCTAGGGATAGCGGTGCTACCGTTCGGGTGGTTACTGGGAAAACCACGCCCTGGCGTAACGAACATTTAGGGTTACTACCATCTGCCCCTGGGCAATAACATCTGCCCCATGCACCTCATTGCACCCCCGTGGCACACCACACTCATAAACCTGGTCATATGGAGCCTTAGTAGTCTAAGGGTATGTTCACAATTTTCTGGGCAGACATTCCATAGACAGCAGGGGCAAAAATAAGATGGCAGTACTAGGACCGCTTCTCCATAGACAGCAATGCATTTCAGAGTAGATTCTGCCAAAAGAATGGATATGTCGATTCTTTCTGCAGAGGCCGGAAACAGAATTTCTCCGGCAGATGTTTCCGCTGTTTGCACGGTGTAATAAAATCCCATTGAATACAATGGGACTCTGCTGAAAGGAAATTTCCGAGTGGAACTTTCCCACCGGATTCCACTCAAAAATTCCACTGTGTGAACGTGAAGCCTAAGCATGCCCCGGCCCCTTCAATCACAGAGCTGAAAGTCAGACCCTTGTTAATCTAAACCAGTGTTTCCCAACCAGGGTGCCTCCAGCTGTTGCAAAACTACAACTCCCAGCATGCCCGGACAGCCCTTGGCTGTCCGGGCATGCTGGGAGTTGTAGTTTTGCACCAATTGGAGAAATAATGGATGTTAAACACTAATCTAAATGGTGTGATATTTCCCTTCTATAAGCAAAATGAGCTTATATTGTATATACAGAGGCATCAGTTAAAGGGGTACTACGGTGGGAAAACCATTTTTTGTTAAAGAAGTTGGTGCCAGAAAGTTAAACAGATTTGTAAATTACTTCTATTTAAAAATCTTAATCCTTCCAGTACTTATCAGCTGCTGTATGCTCCACAGGAAGTTCTTTTCTTTTTGAAGTTCTTTCCAGTCTGACCACAGTGTTCTCAGCTGAGACCTCTGTCCATGTCAGGAACTGTCCAGAGCAGGATAGGTTTTCTATGGAAATTTGCACCTGCTCTGGACAGTTCCTGACATGAACAGAGGTGTCAGCAGAGAGCACTGTGGTCAGACAGAAAAGAAATTAAAAAAGAAAAGAACTTCCTGTGGATCATACAGCAGCTGATAAGTACTGGAAGGATTAAAGGAGTAGTCCAGTGGTGAACCCAGTGGTGAACAACTTATCCCCTATGCTAAGGATAGGGGATAAGTTTGAGATCGCGGGGGGTCCGACCGTTGGGGCCCTCTGCAATCTCCTGTACGGAGCCCCGACAGCCCGCAGGAAGGGGGCGTGTCGACCTCCGCACGAAGCAGCGTCCGACACGCCCCCTCAATACAACGCTATGGCAGAGCCGAAGCGCTGCCTTCGGCAATCTCCGGCTCTGCCATAGAGGTCGACACCCGCTATCTAGCCGGAGAGCCTGGCCACCGTACAGAGAAATCGCAGGGGGTCCCAGCGGTCGGACCCCCCGCGATCTCAAACTTATCCCCTATCCTTAGGATAGGGGATACGTTTTTCACCACTGGACTACCCCTTTAAGATTTTTAAATAGAAGTAATTTACAAATCTGTATAACTTTCTGGCGCCAGTTGATTAAAAAAAAAAAAAAAATTTCCACCAGAGTACCCCTTTAATTCTACAGAATTACAGTACAATTTTTGCAAAGAGAGATTTTTTGTAGTCAGGGCCTCAGCTTGATTTTATTAGGCATCTAAAAGATTCTGGCACCCGAGGGCAAGAGCGGGACGTGTGGGTTGCCCACCCTAATACCAATGCACTGGTTATCCAGTTTTCAGATGAAAGGTTTGTGATCATTCTTGCAGATTAACTTTCCCCGTGAAGTTTCCTTGAAATGTTCTCTCTGGGAAGCGACCTGGGAATGCAGAGATGTTCTATTGATACATTACACTTCAGGGCATAATGCTGGTGTAAAGCCTGGCCAGCAGGAGCGAGGCGATAGACACCAATACAAGCAGATACTTCGAAACGAACAGCGTGGAAGATGATGAGAATAGACTCACTTAAAGGGGTACTCCACTGGAAAACATTTTCTTTTAAATCAACTGGTGCCAGAAAGTTAAACAGATTTGTAAATTAAACAATTCTTAAAGGGGTTATCCAGGAAAAAACTTTTTTTTTTTTACATATCAACTGGCTGCCGAAAGTTAAACAGATTTGTAAATTACTTCTATTAAAAAATCTTAATCCTTTCAGTACTTTTGAGCTTCTGAAGTTGAGTTGTTTTTTCTGTCTAAGTGCTCTGTGATGACACGTGTCTCGGGAACCACCCAGTTTAGAAGAAAATCCCCATAGCAAACCTCTTCTAAACTGGGTGGTTCCCGAGACACGTGTCATCAGAGAGCACTTAGACTGAAAAGAACAACCTTAACTTCAGAAGCTCAAAAGTACTGAAAGGATTAAGATTTTTTAATAGAAGTAATTTACAAATCTAATAATATAAAGTAGAGAAAAGATAGTGGCTATGGCACCTAACGGTCTGTTAAACAATGCAATGAATAGAATTATAAGAGGTCCCACAAATATCCAAGAAAGTATATAGTGGTCGTCCGTATACATGAAGAATGTCCTGCGTAACAGTGGTGCCTGGACAGAATAAATGCAATTCAAAAAATACCAGTAATAAAGAAAAAGGGGTCCGGCAACTCACAGTAAGACGCTAGCTGCTAATCGACACGAGGTCATCCTCAGGCCGGATGAAGTGCATGTGCACGAAATCAACCGGTTAATCGCCTCCTGAGCTTCCCTCACCTTCTCCTGCCCCATGGACGGACCTCGTGTCGATTAGCTGCTAGCGTCTTACTGTGAGTTGCCGGACCCCTTTTCTTTATTACTGGCATAATTTACAAATCTGTTTAACTTTCTGGAGCCAGTTGATATATATAAAAGAAAAGTTTTTTTCCTGGAATACCCCTTTAACCCCTTAACCCCTTAAGGACGCAGGACGTAAATGTACATCCTGGTGAGGTGGTACTTAACGCACCAGGACGTACATTTACGTCCTAAGCATAACCGCGGGCATCGGAGCGATGCCCGTGTCATGCGCGGCTGATCCCGGCTGCTGATCGCAGCCAGGGACCCGCCGGCAATGGCCGACGCCCGCGATCTCGCGGGCGTCCGCCATTAACTCCTCAGGTGCCGGGATCAATACAGATCCCAGCATCTGCGGCAGTTCGCGATTTAAATGAACGATCGGATCGCCCGCAGCGCTGCTGCGGGGATCCGATCATTCAGAACGCCGGACGGAGGTCCCCTCTCCTTCCTCCGTCCGGCTCCCGGCGTCTCCTGCTCTGGTCTGTGATCGAGCAGACCAGAGCAGGAGATGACCGATAACACTGATCTGTTCTATGTCCTATACATAGAACAGATCATTATTAGCAATCATGGTATTGCTATGAATAGTCCCCTATGGGGACTATTCAAGTGTAAAAAAAAATGTTAAAAAATGTAAAAGTAAAAATAAAAAAAAAGTGAAAAATCCCCTCCCCCAATAAAAAAGTAAAACGTCCGTTTTTTCCTATTTTACCCCCAAAAAGCGTAAAAAACATTTTTTATAGACATATTTGGTATCGCCGCGTGTGTAAATGTCCGAACTATTAAAATAAAATGTTAATGATCCCGTACGGTGAACGGCGTGAACGAAAAAAAAAAAAAAAGTCCAAAATTCCTACTTTTTTAATAAATTTTATTAAAAATTTTTTAAAAAAAAATGTATTTAAAGTTTTTTATATGCAAATGTGGTATCAAAAAAAATTACAGATCATGGCGCAAAAAATGAGCCCCCATACCGCCACTTATACGGAAAAATAAAAAAGTTAGAGGTCATCAAAATAAAGGGATTATAAACGTACTAATTTGGTTAAAAAGTTTGTGATTTTTTTTAAGCACAACAATAATATAAAAGTATATAATAATAGGTATCATTTTAATCGTATTGACCCAAAGAATAAAGAACACACGTCATTTTTACCATAAATTGTACGGCGTGAAAACAAAACCTTCCAAAATTAGCAAAATTGCGTTTTTCGTTTTAATTTCCCCACAAAAATAGTGTTTTTTGGTTGCGCCATACATTTTATGATATAATGAGTAATGTCATTACAAAGGACAACTGGTCGCGCAAAAAACAAGCCCTCATACTAGTCTGTGGATGAAAATATAAAAGAGTTATGATTTTTTTAGAAGGCGAGGAGGAAAAAATGAAAACGTAAAAATTAAATTGTCCTTAAGAGTCCTTAAGGCCAAAATGGGCTGAGTCCTTAAGGGGTTAAGGACCGGGGGTTTTTCCGTTTTTGCATTTTCGTTTTTTGCTCCTTGCCTTTAAAAAATCATAACTCTTTCAATTTTGCACCTAAAAATCCATATGATGGCTTAATTTTTGCGCCACCAATTCTACTTTGTATTGACGTCAGTCATTTTGCCCAAAAATCTACGGTGAAACGGAAAAAAAATAATTGTGCGACAAAATTGAAAAAAAACACGCTGTTTTGTAAATTTTGGGGGCTTCCGTTTCTACGTAGTACATTTTTCGGTAAAAATGACACCTTATCTTCCATACAATTAAATTGATACCCTACTTACATAGGTTTGATTTTGTCGCACTTCTGGAAAAAATCATAACTACATGCAGGAAAATTAATACGTTTAAAATTGTCATCTTCTGACCCCTATAACTTTTTTATTTTTTCGTGTATGGGCGGTATGAGGGCTCATTTTTTGCGCTGTGATCTGAAGTTTTTAACGGTACCATTTTTGCATTGATAGGACTTATTGATCGCTTTTTATTCATTTTTAAATGATATAAAAAGTGACCAAAAATGCACTATTTTGGAATTTTTTTGCGCGCACGCCATTGACCGAGCGGTTTAATTAATGATATATTTTTATAATTCGGACATTTCCGCACGCGGTGATACCATATATGTTTATTTTTATTTTTATTTACACTGTGTTTTTTTTTTTTATTGGAAAAGGGGGGTGATTCAAACTTTTAATAGGGAAGGGGTTAAATGATCTTTATTCACTTTTTTTTTTCACTTTTTTTTTGCAGTGTTATATATAGGGACCTATAACACTGCACACACTGATCTCTTATACTGATCATTGTTATCCCATAGGGACCTATAACACTGCACACACTGATCTCTTATACTGATTATTATTATCCCATAGGGACCTATAACACTGCACACACTGATCTCTTATACTGATCATTGTTATCCCATAGGGACCTATAACACTGCACACACTGATCTCTTATACTGATTATTATTATCCCATAGGGACCTATAACACTGCACACACTGATCTCTTATACTGATCATTGTTATCCCACAGGGACCTATAACACTGCACACACAGATCAATGTTATCCCATATGGACCTATAACACTGCACACACTATAACCCCCCCGCTTGTGCCATCTTCATGTCTTCTCCCTGGGCAACCTAGTTTGTGAGTATGTGCAATAAAGAAGTTTGCTGAACCGTGGATTGGTGAGTTGCCGGCTGCTTCTTTCTTCTTCTTTGAGAATTGTTTGGATTTAACTATGCGCCAGTCGGAGCACCACACACACCTCATCGCCATACCCGCTATTGAGCTATATAGTCCAGAGGATCAGAAGTAAGCTGTGCCGAATTGCTCTGTTTTCCTTTTAAAATTTGTAAATTACTTCTATTAAAAAATCCCAATCCTTCCATTACTTCTCAGCTGCTGTATAATACACAGGAAGTTCTTTTCTTTTTTTTATTTCATTTCTGTCTGACCACAGTGCTCTCTGCTGACACCTCTGTCCATGTCAGGAACTGTCCAGAGCAGGAGCAAATCCCCACAGCAAACCTCTCTTGCTCTGGACAGTTCCTGTCAAGGACAGAGGTGTCAGCAGAGAGCACGTGCGGTCAGGCAGAAAGGAAATTAAAAAAGAAAAGAACTTCCTGTGTATTATACTGCAGCTGATAAGTACTGGAAGGATTGGAATTTTTTTATAGAAGTAATTTACAAATCTGTAAATTACTTCTATTAAAAAATCTTCCCAATCCTTCCAGTACTTATGCAGTATAAATAAAATCCCAATCCTTCCAGTACTTATCAGCTGCAGTATAATACACAGGGAGTTCTTTTCTTTTTTAATTTCCTTTTTCTGGCACCAGTTGATTTAAAAGAAAATGTTTTCCAGTGGAGTACCCCTTTAATAAACTCTACTTGTGAAAAAGGACATCATGTAAATAGATATTCTATAGGGAGCGTAAGGACAGAACTGACAAGAAGGACCCCCAAGGACCGGAGTAGGAGGACGTCGGGAGAGCGCAACGCAAGCATGGACTCTGGTGTGGTCAGTGGACCCTGGAAACCGGAAGGGTACGGTAAATAAACTACTGCCCACCTCAGCCTTCAGTGCTCCTGACCAGAGGAACAATAGAGCACCAAAGCAGCGGGGGCCTATGATAATGAGGGTGCAGAGCGGGGGGACTTTTTACCCTTAAAGGGGTACTCCCATAGAAAACTTTTTTTTTTAAATCAACTTCCTTCTATGAATTTTTTTTAAATCAACTTACTTCTATGAAAAATTCTTAATCTTTCCAGGACGTTTTCGGGTCTGTCTACTACAGAGGAAATTCTTTTCTTTTTGGAACTGATTTTCTCTGCTGACATCATAACCACAGTGCTCTCTGCTGACATCTCTGTCCATTTTAAGAACTGTCCAGAGCAGCATATGTTTTCTATGGGGATTTTCTCCTACTCTGGACAGTTCTTAAAATGGACAGAGATGTCAGCAGAGAGCACTGTGCTCGTGATGTCAGCAGAGAGCTCTGTGTTCCAAAAAGAAAATTTATTCTGTAGTATTCAGCAGCTAATAAGTACTGGAAGGATTAAGATTTTTTTAATAGAAGTAATTTACAAATCTGTTTAACTTTCTGGCACCAGTTGATTTAAATAAAAAGTTTTCCACGAGAGTACCCCTTTGAAGGGGTACTTTGCGGCTAGACATATCTGACCGCTGCTAACATGTATGATTGCGGGGTCTGGCCGCTGGGGACCCCTGAGGGGCCATAGGGGGTTACAGAGCAACCTGCAGTCGAATGGATGAAGAGACCCAGCACAGCATAGTAGACTCAGGAAGGAAGTGAATCCATGGTGAGGGCGGGCTCAGTGCTTGCCTTGGACACGCCCCTTTCTGAGCAGTGGATGTCAGAATGAGTGAGCAGCAGAACATAGGGATTTGTGAGCCAAATACAGAAGCTAGACACATAAAAAAAAGACATGTAAAGCATCTGCGTGACCTAGCGAGCGACATATAGAAGTTATAATGTTTTTCTGTGATAAGACAAGTACACTTTAGCTATTTTATATGCGCCATCATCGCTTTCCTATAGAAGAATGCAACTTATTGAAGACTGCAACCAGTACTGATATATGTATATATATATATATATTTTTTATATATATATATATATATATATATATGTATATATTTTTATATATATATATATATATATATATTTCTTTTATATATATATATATATATATATATATATATATATATATATATATATATCATATTTTAGCTGTGGTTTACAAAGTTGGCAAAGGGCAAGATTCTAGTCTGTTGCAAAACTACAACTCCCAGCATGCCCGGACAGCCGTTGGCTGTCCGGGCATGCTGGGAGTTGTAGTTTTGCAACAGAGATAGGTTGCCTATCTAGCTGACTTGCTTGTCCTTGTATCAGTGATAGCCTTGCTCTGCATAGGATGCCCCAGCAGGTAGGCCATGTACCCTACGCTCTAACATTACATTTTGGACACCTCTGACATTCAAAAACCAGATGCATCCGAAAAAAACAAACAAATCCCAGCAACGATTTCTTTGCAGAAAAGAAACGCAGGAATAAATCAATATATCATCCAGCAGAGCTGAACGAGGATTCACTGTAGCTCTTCACGTTACATTTCTTCACAAAGACTATTAACTCTTCCATTGCAGCGCATAGTAAGGACAAAACACATTGGGAGGTAAAAGTAAAAAAAAAAAAAAAAAAAAAAATTTGCGCTGATGAAATTAATTGGTTTTGTAAAAACCCTATTGAAAACCTGCATAAAATACTTTGACTGTTATGTATTCACCTCTAGATGGCGCTGATTGTAACATACAGACATGTACCGTATTTTTCGCCGTATAAGACGCACTTTTTCTTCCCCAAAACTGGGGGGGAAAAAGTCGGTGCGTCTTATACGGCGAATACACCCCTATCGTGGCGGTCCCTGCGGCCATCAACGGCCGGGACCCGCGGCTAATACAGGACATCACCGATCGTGGTGATGCCCTGTATTAACCCTTCAAACGCGTCGATCAAAGCTGACCGCCGCATCTGAAGGGAAAGTGACACTAACCCAGCTGTTCAGTCGGGCTGTTCGGGACCGCCGCGATTTCACCGCGGCGGTCCCGAACAGCCCGACTGAATAGCCGGGTTAGTGCTTACAGGACACCGGGAGGGACCTTACCTGCCTCCTCGGTGTCTTCTCCGTTCAGGGATCCCCTGTATGGCCGGCGCTCTCCTTCCTCGTCATCACGTCGTCGCGTACGTGCGTCGGCGTGCGTAACGACGTGATGTCGGCGACGGAGAGCGAGGATACCCGGACGGCAACAGAGACGTTCCGGAGCGACGGGCACGCGGCGACAGAGATGGAGCGACATCCAGGGCAGCGCTGATGGGTCCGGAGCGGCGGGGACACATGAGTATTACCTCCTATGTAGTGGTCTTCAATCTGCGCACCTCCAGATGTTGCAAAACTACAACTCCCAACATGCCCGGACAGCCAACGGCTGTCCGGGCATGCTGGGAGTTGTAGTTTTGCATCATCTGGAGGTCCGCAGGTTGAAGACCACTATTGGGTTCAAAAGCTTTATATTTTTTTCCACAGGACTCCTTAACCCCTTAAGGACAGAAGGTTTTTTTCATTTTTGCACTTTTGTTTTTTCAAAAACCAAAACCATTTTCATTTTCCCCCTACAGACCTATATGAGGGCTTTTTTTTTTTTGAGCCACCAATTGTACTTTGTAATGACATCAATCATTTCATCACAAAATCAATGCTGAAACAAAAAAAAAAATGTAAACATTTATTTGTGGGGTAAAATAAAAAAAATAAAAAAATAAAGTATTTGTTCTGTAGGACCATGCGATTAAAATGATATCAAATTTATATAGGTTTTATTTAGTTTAGCTTTTTTTTTTTTTTTTAAATGATAACTTTTTGTACAAAAATTTGCATGTTTAAAAATGTCCTCTTCTTTTTTATTTTTCCGTATACGGGGATGTATGAGGGCTCATTTTTTGCGCCATAGTCTGGAGTTTTTTTTATTGTTTTTTTAATGGGACTTTTTGATCGCTTTTTATGCATTTTTTTTGGTATACCCAAAAAATTACCAAAAATATGCAATTCATGACTTTTTTTTTTAACACATACACCATTGACTGTGCAGTTTTTTTTAACATTATATTTTTATAGTTCGGACATTTACGCACGCACTGATACCACATATGCCTATGTTTATTTTTGTTTAAAGATATATATATATTTTTATGGGAAAAGGGGGGTGATTCAAACTTTTATTAGGGAAGGGGTTAACTCACATTTATTAACAATTTGTTTTACTTTTTTACACTATTTTTTAGTCCCCAAGGGGGGACTATAACATGCAATCTTCTGATTGCATAAACTGTTCAATGCTATGCCATAGTATAGCATTGATCAGTGTTATCGGTACTCCATTGCTCCAGCCTGCTATAGGGGATAGGGGTTAAGTGTCTTATTGCGAGGGGTCGACCGCTGGGCCCTCCCGCGATCTCCTGCCGAGCACCCCGAATCTCCCCATGCATGGAGCGTTCACTTCTCCGCGAACTGAGCAGTCTCAACCTCTATGGGAGATATGGAGATGCAGCGATCTTGTATCTCCAGCTCTCCCATAGAGATGCTTAGAGTGGAACGTTGTTCCATGCATGAGTAGAGCCAGGGCACCGGACAGGAGATTGTGGGGGTGACCTCCCGCGATCAGACATTTATTTCCTATCGTGTGTATAGGGGATAAGAAGTTAAAAGGGCACTCTGCCCCTAAACATCTCCCTGCTGCACCTGGTGTTCGTTTAGAGTGTCAGGTGCCACGTTGGAGGCTCGTGATGTCACGGCCACGCCCCCTCAATGCAAGTCTATGGGAGAGAGTGTGACAGCCATCACGCCCCCTCCCATAGACTTGCATTGAGGGGGCATGGCCGTGATGTCACGAGTGGGGCGTGACCGTGACATCACTAGTCTCTGCCCCGAATTGCCAGTCATCCGGCGTGCAGCGAAGTTTGCTCCATGCACTGGATGTCTGGGGTGCCTCAGCCGGGATCGCGAGGGTCCCCGGATAGGGGATAAGATGTCTGGGGGCGGAGTACCCCTTTAAATACCAAAGTTCCCCTTTAAGTAAAGACAAAAACCAATTGTTTGGACATGGCATACTGTGATGGCAACCGAGGGAAATAGCTACACAAGGAATATATGCTGCCTATACAACACCATGGGGGAGCAGTGATCCAGCAGAGAGGGTGACGCTTCTGTGGGAGACATCTACGCCCTTTGTAAACTCTGTGTATCATAAGGTTAGATCAACAGGAAGCTTTGCAACATTTTACAAAACACAAAACCTATTTGTAAGATTCTGAAGCCATTGCTAAAGTCTGAAATAGATGTGTTCAAAGAAGGTGGGCGAAGGTGAAAGATGAGGGGACAAAATACATCCACATTTGTATATTTATGCATAAGAAGATACTGGACATTGTGTAGATAACAGTGGTTGATGTGCAGTCTAGTATATTACATCAGCTCTTCAATACGTCTTCTAGTTTTTATGTAGTTGTGGTTGCCCAGCACATCTTTTCCAGCTGATACCCAGAGAGTAGTCAGGTGGCTGGGGTATAAAGGTTTACTGCAACTGGAACTGGAACTTATGTATTTAAGGTGCCGAAGGCCTAGTAACTGTATTTTCTGCACTGCATATGTATTTGTCAGTCATTTCATGCACACATTGAGATCTACAGGGTGCTGAGGGTTAATTTTGCTAAATGTATCTTACATTCCATTGCATTTCATCTACAGCTGAACAATAATCTAGGCACATGTAGGACTCCTAGCCAATAAATGAAGGAGCCAGTAATAACTCTACCCCCTAGCCTGTGAAGAGGTGGACCTTAATATTTTTTTGTTACTTCTGTCCAATAGACAGGAGCACTTGTCAGTCCATCAGATCTGATATATTTCCTTCTACCTGAGAAGACTAAATTTTAGTGATCTAATGTAAGGCGTACCTACGTATAGGCCACATTGTCACTAATTCTGTCTGCAGCAAAGAAGTTCCTGAACCTAGCCAAAGTCCAGCTGCGAGGATATTTGTGACTATCTAGTACCAACACCCCTTTGTCAGTTGGGGGGTGGGGTTGCACAAATGGTGTAAGTCTCTGATCCCCAGGGCACTCCTAGTGTAATGTGTGTACCAATGGGGTTCAGCTGTTGGCTTCTGGGAGCAAACGTGGCAGAGGGAACCCCTGGCATAGTGGGGCCTTGATGGGGGTTTTAGTGGCCCTTCCGCTAGGTGGAGTAGTGTGTTTAATAGTGGGAGGTGCAGTTTGGGGTTAATTGCGCTGCTGTCCCTTTAAGGGAGAGTAGCGGATAGCTTGGGAATTGGGGTGAACAAAGGGTCAGCCCGAGGGGAGTGTTTATATAAGGGTGCTCTGAGGGGACGTACTCACCAGACGGCATGTGGGAGCAGGAGGAAGGTCTCGCCCGCCCTCCCTTGTTATTCAGTTTGGTTGTTTTTTCTTTTTCGGTGACTGGAGGGGAGTGGAAGGGTCCTGGAGGTAATAGTTAGGCTAAGTTTCCACTTGGCTTTTTTTCTGGCAGTTTTTGGAAAATTGCCACTGCAGTTTCTGAGCCAAAGTCAGAAGTGTATTCAAAAGGAATAGGACATATAAAGGTAGGACTTATACTTCTCCTCCCTTATGGATCCACTTCTGACTTTGGCTCAAAAACTGCAGTGGCAATATTCCAAAAACTGCCAGAAAAAAAAAAAACAAGTGGAAACTTAGCCTTAAAGAGTTAGATAGTTGTGAGGTTGTTCAATTGGGCCTCCTGGTGGTGGTTCTGGATCTCAGGAGTTTGTGGGAATGTGCACAAGGTTACCTGGGTGCCCTTGGGTCAGGTGATTGCGGCCAGGGGTAAGAGCGTAGTGCAGCAGATCTTTGTTGTTGGAGGGGAGTACCCTCCAGGGACCCATCGGGGCAAGTGTTTAAAGTTCAGTGAACTTTGGTAATGTTTATATGTTATTTAACTGTTATTTATTGTTGTTAAATAAACGGCGCATGGCCCATTTTACCAGAATATGTGTAGTGTATTCATGGGGGTGGTAAATCAGTGGGGCTTTAAATCAGGAAGGGAGTGTATCTAAAATCCCCTCCAGTCATGGTGGGTCACTTTAGGAAAGTTTGCTTCCTCATGGAAGATAAACTAATGTCCTATGACAGAAAGAAGATCTAGTAGAGATTTGACAAATGAGTCCGGAATCTCCGCACCCAGCCAGAGGCCTACCATAGGTACCAGACAAGCAAATGAGGCACTTGTAAAGGCTTCTCCCCTCTGGCTAGAATCACTCCTTTTCAAATGAGACATAGATCACTTCCCTTAGGACACTTTATATTTCTTAAAGGGGTACTCCCACCCTAGACATCTTATCCCCTATCCAAAGGATAGGGGATAAGATGTCTGATCTCAGGGATCCCGCCGCTGGGGACCCCGCAGTATTGCATGCGGCACCCATCTGTTTTTTGTGCGGAAGCGCTGGAGGGTCTGAGTCGCGACTATGGGAACGGAAGTCCGTGACATCAGGACTCCGCCCCCGTGTGACTTCACACCCCTCCCCTCAATGCAAGTCTATGGGAGGGGGCGTTATAGGGGTTAAGATGTCTAGGGTGGGAGTACCCCTTTAAGTACCCCTTTAAGCAAGAACTGTACTGGTTTCTGGGAGAGCTAAACTCTATACAGCAGTCTGTGATATCTCTATCGTTTCCTAGGCAGGATGCAAGGAAGGGTATTGGACTAGCTGTGTGGAGAGTGGTGCGTGGCTGGAGACAGGCTGGATCTACCTGGAACAGTGTATTCCAACCAGTGAGCCTCCAGCTATTGCAGAACTACAACTACCAGTATGCCCGGACAGCTGTTGGCACCACAGACTGTCCAGGAGTTGGTGGATACTTTAGTCCAGGTCTGGGAGGACATCCCTCAGGAGACCATCCGCCACCTCATCAGGAGCATGCCCAGGCATTGTAGGGAGGTCATACGGGCACGTGGAGGCCACACACACTACTGAGCCTCATTGTGACTTGTTTTAAGGACATTACATAAAGTTGGATCAGCCTGTAGTGGAGTTTTCCACTTTAATTTTGAGTGTGACTCCATATCCAGACCTCCATGGGTTGATAAATTTGATTTCCATTGATCATTTTTGTGTGATTTTGTTGTCAGCACATTCAACTATTCATTCAGATCTAAGATGTGTTATCTTAGTGTTCCCTTTATTTTTTTGAGCAGTGTACATACGATGGACTGCGATGCAGCGCAGGCTAGGAAGCAGCACCCAATAAATGAATACAATTATCATAGAAAGCACAACAACCGTTTAACAAACATTACAAGTGTCCCTTTGCTATACATGATACCACAAGCTACACTAACATTCCTGCAAACATTATAAAATAAAGTTCAAATAATAAAGCATTGCTGACAGTTATAGGGGGATGGTACATAGCGCAATAACAGTTTAATGTACAGCAAAGATGTCATACACTATACATGATCCAATACGAAAAGATAGGGGTTCCAGCTCCACCAAAAAATAGTTAAAAATAGGTAACTTTAATTCATATCATATTAGAAAAATGTTGAAAGGAAAACACACATAACAAAAAAGTGCTCTAGTGAGTTCAAAACCCACGTCCTCCGACGTGTTTCGAACAAATATGTTCTTAATCATGGCATATGGTATGCTCACTAAGAGGAGTATTTATATATATATAAATACTCCTCTTAGTGAGCAGACCATATGCCATGATTAAGAACATATTTGTTCGAAACACGTCGGAGGACGTGGGTTTTGAACTCACTAGAGCACTTTTTTGTTATGTGTGTTTTCCTTTCAAATTTTTTTTTAATATGATATGAATTAAAGTTACCTATTTTTAACTATTTTTGGGTGGAGCTGGAACCCCTGTCTTTTCGTATTGGATTGTATCAACCAAAGATATGGCTTGGCTCTTGTTTCCTGTGCTCCCTGCAAATGGACATCTTCTCTCTTTATATTCTGGCAAATGGTGAGCTGAAAGTACAAACTTTTTTTTTTCTCAATGTACTATACATGATACCACATGCTACACTAACATTCCTGCAAACATTATAAAACAAAGTACAAATAATAAAGCATTGTGTAAAGTGATAGGGCAATGGTACATAGCGCAATAACAGTTCAACATACAGCACAGGTATCCCTATAATAAACATGATACCACATGCTACACTAAAATTCCTGCAAACATTATAAAACAAAGTACAAATAATAAAGCATTGCAGAAAGTGATAGGGCAATGGTACATAGCGCAACAACAGTTCAACATACAGCACAGGTGTCCCTATGATATACATGATACCACATGCTACACCAACATTCATGCAAACACAAAACAATGTTCAAATTATAAAGCATTGCAGACAGTGATAGAAGGATGGTACATAGCGCAACAACAGTTCAACATATAGCACAATTGCCCCTACGCTATACATTATACCACATGCTACACTTGCATCCTGCAAACAATATAAAACAAAGTTCAAATAATTAAACAGTGCAGATAGTGATAGGAGGATGGACTAGTGTTCTAATGTCGAAGGAGTAAAAATTGTACTGCACGGTATCCATATGCAACCTAGTTGTGCAATGTACTACTCATACATTCCGCTTTTGTCAGGGCTGATGCAAGACCTTTAAACTTGTACTGTAAGTTTAGTAGAAAATACATGGCTGCCAAATAGGTTACTGGTGCACGCTGAAAATCATAACTAACCGATGGGCATAGAGAATCCCGCCATGCTCTGACAGATTTTAGACCCATGAATCTATCTCAGTGTTTCCCAACCAGGGTGCTGCCAGCTGTTGCAAGAACTACAACTCCCAGCATGCCCGGACAGCCTTTGGCTGTCCGGGCATGCTGGGAGTTGTAGTTCTGCAACATTTGGGGTCACCCTGGTTGGGAAACACTGATCTAGCTGAATACTTTTGCCCTTCCCCCTGTCATATATATGAAGTAAAATTGAATTTAACAAAGAGGAAGGTATTCAGGCACACTGGGCTGTGTGCGGTTTTGTCAGGAAGCGAAGCTGCGAACAGAGGAAATGACAACAGGTTTAGATTACTGGGACACTGATATAAACATCTGCAATATTTTTACACTTGTGCAAATGAAAGTTAAGATGGCAAACAGTCAAACCAGATTTTGCTGCAAATACAAACGAAGGCTTTGCTTATAGGGCGATGTTTCCCAACCAGGGTGCCTCCAGATGTTGCAAAACTACAACTACCAGCATGCCCAAACAGCCAAGGAAAAATCCTGTGTGAAGGAAAGCACTAGGGCAGTGTTTCCCAACCAGGGTGCCACAAGCTGCTGAAAAACGAAAACCCCCAGTATGCCCGGACAGCCTTTGACTGTCTGTGCATGCCAGGAGTGGTAGCTTTGCAACAGCTGGAGGCACCCTGGTTGTGAAACACTGTTATGCGGGATGCAGAAATAGGCCTAAGGGCATCTGGGGGAGCCTGCTGGGAGCGCTCTGCCACATAAGGAGAAAAAAAGAGGCGTTTCTGGTGCTGATTTTAAAGCACATTAGGGTCTAAATATGTTATGCGTTGATAATGCTTGAATAAAGCTACTTCTTGGCTTAAAGGGGTACTCCACTGGAAAAAAATTTTTAATCTACTGGTGTCAGAAAGCTAAACAGATTTGTAAATTATGTAGAAATTATAAATAAAAAATATTTATGTGAACCAGTCCTCAAAAGCACAGGGGAGAGAAAAAGGAAAAGACTAGTGGAGATGGGATCCAAGAAATGGTCTTTATTATATAAAAAGGATATATATGGCCAATCGCCTAGCAGGGCCCTTGCTAAAGGCGAATGGAATATACTGGGTAAAAAATAGATATAATAAAAAAATACAGAATATAGTAGGATTAAAATGAGATAAATATGATGGGTAAGTAGCACCAAAGAAAATTCATTAATTAAATATCTGCTGCATATATCAGGAGAAAACGTTCTCAGTCCATATAATTCATAGGGATATTTCAATGAAAAATCCACAAGAAATGTCCAGAATGAAAAGTCACAATTAGTTTGGGTGTGTCCGGAGTAACGGTATATGGTAGTGAGTGTAGCGACAATAGCTACAATAGGAAATTCATGGACAGGTAATGCAGACAATGTGGCAAACACTGTCAGCGATGAAGATGTCAAGTCTCGGTGCACAGCACCACTCACCCTCCTTTGGAGTCCTCAGGTCCGGGCTGGCACGGCTGAGTCCGGCACTCTGGATATCAATGCCCGCCTGGGTGGTATGCTGGGTGAATGGCTGAATCTCCGGGGGTCCGAGTGTCCTTGGCTGGCACGGGAGGCGTCCGGCCTTGGGGAGGATGATGTCCAGGAGTAACTCTGCCGACCGGGGCTGTGAGAGGATGCAGGTAACAGGTGGTGAGGATTGCATGTATGAATAAGGTGCTAACAGCGCATGTGCAGCAGTGGTCCCGGAATCGTGGGCATCCAGCTGTTGCAATTGGAATATGGCAGATACAGTCTATTTGAAGTGATATACACTTATGGATAAGGTGCAGATAATGGGCTAGACGCGTTTCAAGGCCGCGGGCCTTTTCTTCAGTAGCTATAGGTGATTTGTAAATTACTTATATAAAAAAATCTTAATCCTTCCAGTATTTATCAGCTGTAGAGATGAGCGAACTTACAGTAAATTCGATTCGTCATGAACTTCTCGGCTCGGCAGTTGATGATTTATCCTGCATAAATTAGTTCAGCTTTCAGGTGCTCCCGTGGGCTGGAAAAGGTGGATACAGTCCTAGGAGACTCTTTCCTAGGAATGTATCCACCTTTTCCAGCCCACTGAAGCACCTGAAGGCTGAACTAATTTATGCAGGAAAAGTCATCAACTGCCGAGCCGAGAAGTTCGTGACGAATCGAATTTACTGTAAGTTCGCTCATCTCTAATCAGCTGCTATATGCTCCACAGGAAGTTCTTTTCTTTTTTAATTTCCATTCTGTCTGACCACAGTGCTCTCTGGTGACACCTCTGTCCATGTCAGGAACTGTTCAGAGAAAGAGGTTTGCTATGGAGATTTGCTCCTACTCTGTACAGTTCCTAAAATTGACAGATGTGTCAGCAGAGAGCACTGTGGTCAGCCAGAAAGGAAATTCAAAAAGAAAAGAACTTCCTGTGTATTATACACTGAAGTACTGGAGTACTTCCTGTGTATTATAAGTACTGGAAGGATTGGGATTTTTTGATAGAAATAATTTACAAATCTGTTTAACTTTCTGGCACCAGTTGATTTTAAAGAAATTGTTTTTTCCAGTAGAGTACCCCTTTAACTTTCTGGCACCAGTTGATTAAAATAAATAAATAAATAAATAAATAAATAAAAAAAATAATATTTTCCAGTGAAGTACCCCTTTAAGTCTGGCTTGTGCTATATGCACTTGTATTGGAAGATGAGAATATATATATATATATATATATATATATATATATATATATATATATATATATTGCTTTAATTTGTACATCTAAAGGCTAAAGGAATTTTTTTTTAATTAACTTATAAAATAAACTCCAATAAATAAAGAAATAATAAAAAAAATGACATTTTAAGAATAAGCAAATAATGATACATGTTGAAATGTGTTTTAATTTGCACATTGATGGGGATATATGAATTTACTTCAGATAAACTTGCAACATAAACTCTAATAAATAAATAACTAAATATATATAAACGAAATGAAATATTGAGATAATACAGAATAAGCAAATAGTGATGCATGTAGACATTGCTTTTAATGGCACAGCGATGGTATACATGATTTTTTTTAAATGAGCTTGCAAAATATACTCTAATAAATAAGTAACTGAACGAATGAAATATTAAGTATAAGCAAATAGTAATCACGTTCCTATTACTTTTATTTGCCCATCGATACAAATATATACATATATACAAATTTTTTAGATAAACTGGCAAAATATACTTCAATATATAAATAAATACATAAATAAATGAATAAAATATTAAGATATGGGATATATGAATTTGCTTTTAAACTTGCTAAATAAAGTCCAGTAAATAAATAACTAAATAAATGAAACATTAAGATAATACAGAATAAGCAGATATTGATGCATGTTGATATTGCTTTAATTTGCACATCGATGGGACATATTAATTTTTTAAGATTAACTTGCAAAATTAACTCCAATAAATCAATACATTTTACATTGTATATCATACCTTTCCCCTTGATCACATTGTGTGAGCTCCCGGCTGGAGAAAGTGGGCGTTCCCCAGTAGGTGCGACATCACTGAAGCCTGCGAGAGCTGGGCCTCCCTATGCCCTGCAGCCACTTCCTGAGTTTGGTCTCCTGCCAGGCCGGGAGGAGACCAAACTAACGGTTTGACTTGTGGCAGGGAACAGAACAGAGCCATTAAAAACAAATAAAGGTTGAGAATTTTAACAGGAAGTAAATAGCAAAAGTGTCTTATAATTACATAAGGAACAACATATTAAAAGTTTAGTTTGGTGACAGGTACACTTTAAAATAAAAAAAATGACACAGTAATGACTTAATTCCTCAAACTGCACAAAATTATATTTTTGCATAAAATAAGGCCTCATGGATGTATAAAAAAAGGTAGAGCTGCTGCACCTGGAGCTCATTTAGAGTGTCAGGTGCAGCGCTGGAGGCTCTTGACATCATGGCCACGCCCGATCGTGATGTCATGGCCACACCCCCTCAATGCTGGTCCCATAGAGCGGTTGTCCCTGTGTATTGTCCTACTGCAGGAAACCCATTTAGAAGCTGTTGACTTTAGTCGTATGTGCAAATGGTGGGTAGGGAGAGTGGAGGGATCTCCTACTGTGGCTCGCAAGGCTGGTGTATAGATCCTGTTTCATAAGGCTTTTGTATATGACCTCTTGTCCCTTAATGCAGATGCTCTGGGCAGATGCTGTTCCTTTAGAATAAAGGTTGTCTCCAACGAATATGACATTTCCAGCCCTATTGATAATAATGGTCCTTTCTTTGCTAACCTAGCGAGTAGACTGGCTACCCACGCTACCCCTCACAAGATTGTAGGGGGTGACTTTAATGTGGTCCTCAACACATTGGAAGACAGGCATAGCAGCAGCAGGCCTTTGCTTCCTGCCCCTAGGCGATATGATTTGGCCTTGGCGCAGTGGGCGACGTCCATGGGGCTGATGCTTGAAGGTCCTTTCTTCTGGATGGTAGGGAATACAGTCATTACTCCCATGCCCATGACTCATGGTCTAGGTTAGACTATTGTTTTGTTCCCGATGCTCTGCTCCATAGAGTTTAGCATATATCCTTGGAGGACTTAGTGGTCTCTGACCATGCGCCACTGTTAATCCACATTACCGACTCTGTGCTGAGAGGTACTGATTACCTGTGGCGCTTTCTCACTAGCTTAGCCCGTGATGAGCAATTCCAAGCTTTACTAAAAGGGTGTTGGTGGGAGTTTTCTGGCGATAACGCCGCCCACGCGGATGACCCGCAGGTGTACTGGGATACTGCCAAGGCGATTAACAGGGGTCGCATTATGTTACACTTACTCCCTTAAAAAATCAATCTCTTCCCAGGTCTGAAGGTCCTTAGTGAGTCCTTACAACAGGTGTAGACAACATTTGTTGCTTCACCGTCTCCCTTAACAAAACAAGCCTGGTCCATAGCCAAGTCGGCCTACGATTCTTGGCTGGAGAGCCGTGATAACTTGAAACGGTCTCATTTTGAGGCCTCATTATTTCGGTTTGGCAACAAACCCGGATGACTGTTCGCTAGATTTGTGAAGGGAGCTCACCCTCCCTGTAGTATTAATATGCTTAAAGATGGGACAGGGACATGCCATAGAGATCTTAAAGCTATTAAGGGGATACGCGAATATGCAAATATGAGAAATTCGCCATAAATATTCGAATTGCGAATATTCGCGCTCAACACTTTTCACAACCAGGGGGTTATAGACCCATATCCTTGATCAATGTCAATCTTAAAATAGTCTCTAAGATATTAGCTGACCGATGGGCAGGCATTATGCCCTGCTTGATTTACCCGGCTCAGGGGGGCTTTATTCAGGGTAGGTCAGCCATGTCCCACATCCGTACTGTATTGGCGGTCTTGAATGATGTCCATCTGTACCTCCACAGCCATTCCTCCAAGGCTATGCTTTCACTTGTTGCCGAAAAGGCCTTCAATAATGTCCGTTGGGAGTGGCTGTGGGTGGTTCTCCTGAGGATGGGCTTTGTTATTTATCTGAAAGCCCTTTACAGGTCTCCTGTGATACACATTCACACCATGGCATTTCTGTCTGATTTCTTCTCTCATCAGAAGGGGACGAGACAGGGGTGTCCCCTGTCCCCCCCTTTTGTTTAACCTAGCAATTGAGCCCCTTTCTAGGAGACTGTTGGAGGCTAGGGATATTCAGGGGGTGTCAGTCCGGGTTGTGCAGTATCTCATGCGTTATTTGCAGACGATCTGCTTTTGTTTTTAGGGAGTCCCAAGGGTGACCTTGACCGGGTCTTTAGCGGGTTTCTGGGTTCAAAGTTAATGTATCTAAAATAGTACTGTTGGATCTGTCCCCACCTTCTAATGTCCTATCGGAGGGGGACTTACCGATCTCTGTCTCTCTCACTCGCACTTCTTTTAAATTTCTAGAAATCTGGGTGGGTCGGTCACCGTCCTCCCTCTACTCTCTCAACTATCTTCTTTTGTTGAGAAATATTGTGGAAGAGCTGAACCGCTGGTCCACGCTCCCATTGCCCTTAGTGGCACAATGCCACTTGCTCAAGATGCTGAGCTTTTCCAAATTACTCTACCCTATGCAGACCATCCCGGTCTTGTAAAAGCATACAGATATTCAAATGCTTACCATGGCTTCGCAAAATTTATCTGGGCAAGCTAATGCTCCCAAAGGAGAAGGGGGGGTTTGGGTTTCCCAGACATTCGCCACTATAATTTGTCGGGCATAGATTGGTTGCGGGGAGGCTCATGGTTTTTTAATGCTGGGTTGGAGGCTGATATGGCATTGCCGCGGACCGTGCCTGCTTTGCTTCACACTAAGTTTGCTGCTCTGCCGGCAAGCGTCCACGGGAGTGTTCTGCTCCGTGACACTATAGTGACGTGGAAACACTGTAGGGAACTGATGATACTACCCTTTTCTTTGAGCAAACTCATGCCACTCTGGTCTCACCCAGAGTATCCACTGGTTAGGACAAACAGCTTATACACTAGGTTGAAGTCAGCAGGGATTCTTCAGGTCAAGCACATACTACACCAACCACCATTAAACTGGTAGGGGAAAATTTGTTTGTGGGGAATGGGGGGGGGGGGGGTTATGACTTCATTTCATTGAGGGAATACTGCCTTACGTTTATGTACTTTTCCGCTTATGTTGTTCCCCATATGGCGATTGTCGATGTTACTGTATGCCCTGATGCCATGTTTTGTTAACATTTTTGAAAATGCTTATTAAACTTTGTTAAAAAAAAAAAAAAAAAGAAAACTAGATTTGCGCAGAGCATACATAAATGCCGCCATGTTCATCATTTCCCAGATCTTAAATTCTGAATAACTCCTGGTCAGATCATGCTCCTATAATCTTATTATTGGGTCCTGCTATTTCTTTTCACTATTTCCTTCATGAAATTGAGAATGAGATTTCAGATTCCCCCATAGTGACTTATATCTCTAGAGACTGAAGGGATGACAGAACACTTTGAGTATAAATGGCGATGGGATTGTTTCCCGCCACATGCTGTGGTTTGGTCATAAGGCTATAGTAAGGGTTATTGCATACAGTACAATAATGAATTGTGTGAATAGAGAAACAGGAATATGCCAGAACTTAGATTTTTTCCTCAGAAGCTTAGAAGAATGGCATAAAAAAGATTCACATCCTATCTAAACTTTCAACAATGTATTCCTACTCTTTATCTTCATGACTATGTGGACCACCTCCGTACAGACTCATGTTCTATGATGCCATATTGAGTAAAAACATTAAAGATAGATGGAGATAGATCCGAGGAACCATGACTTCTTGACACTCTTCGTGATTTTGCTAATTTATTCTTAGATTATTGCAATTATTTTAAGGACCTAAAACAGTGGTCTCCAAACTGTGGCCCATCAGATGTCTGCTGTCTAGGCATGCTGGGAAGGTAGTTTGGAAATATCTGGACGGCCACTGTTTAGAAACCACTTACCTAAACAATAACGTGGCTAGGGTGGCTTTCAGATGTCGAGATGAATTAATCAAATCTGTTCCAAATTCAGCAATTCCTTTGGCAAATCCAAACCTTTTGGTAATTACCCTGCAAAAATTGCTCAAGATGGCAGCCACTATTTTAACCGCCCCTCCTGTCACTTCTACAAGGGTTAAGGTCTTGGAGCTAAAAGGTTTGGAAAATATTTGATGCAGTCCTAAGAAACTACAATGGAATCCAACAGCCGACCTGAAAATTTTATTATATATATATATAGAGAGAGAGTAGTTAGGAATAGCCGTATTAGTGCAGTGATGCAAAAAGCAAAATCATCTGTAGTTGCAGTATCTTGTAATACCTTTTTTATTGGACTAAGAAGATTTTGTAGAGACAAGCTTTCGGGATTCCTCCCTTTATCAAGTCATAAGCATTTCTGAGCTCACAAGGGAAAGCACATGTTCTATCTCACAAAATATGCAGGGGTTAAAATTCATTCTCACACACAACTACTTCAGCTTCAACAGTGAAATATACCTACAAATGATGGGAACTGCTATGGGGACCAGGATGGCACCACAATATGCCAATCTGTTCATAGCTGACCTTGAAGAGCGATTCCTGAATACCCAAATTCACAAACCCTACAGATACTACAGATACATTGATGATATTTTCATTGTTTGGACTGAAGGAGAGGATAAACTCAAACAATTTCATGAGGCCTTCAACACATTTAATCCATCCATCAAACTCAAAATGGACTTCTCTACAGAAAGTGTAAACTTTCTGGACACCACTGTAACTATCAACAACGACACAATACAGACATCTGTATACAGAAAACCCACAGACCGATCCCGCTATCTACACAATTCAAGTTCCCATCCGTCCCACACCAAGAAAGGCATCATATACAGCCAAGCCATCAGGTACCACCGCATTTGCTCCAACCCTGATGACAGAGACACACATCTACAAACGCTAGCTGAGAAATTTAAACAAAAAGGTTACAAACCAAGGACCATCCATAAGAAAATCCACTCTGCTCTTCAAACACCACGTGAACACCTGCTGCAATACAGAGAGAAACAAACCTCATCACGCACACCACTGGTGACCACCTACAATCCCACACTTGAGGAAATACACAAAATCATCAAGGACCTGCAGCCAATACTAGCAGAAGATGAGGTGTTAAAGCAAATCTTTCCTGAACCAACCATCTTGGCCTTCAGACAACCACCCAACTTAAAACAAAAGCTGGTCAATAGGAAACTACCCATAGAAACATCAGATACAGACAATGGGACCAAACCCTGCACCAAACTGCGCTCCTAAACTCTGTCAACACATCTGCACAAATCCTGAAGCCTCCCACAACAACAAGACATACAACATCAAGGGACAATACTCCTGCACCACAGAGAATGTAGTCTACATGATACAATGCACCAAGTGTGACCTGGGATGTTACATTGGTGAGACCAGTCAGCCACTCAATAAAAGGATGAACCTCCACAGATTGTCCATCAACAACCATAGAGAAAAGGGCTATTGCACCCCAGTTGGACACCATTTCACCCAAACAGGTCACTCCCTACAGGACCTCAAAATCAAGATCCTGAAAGGAAACTTCAAGAACACCCAGGAAAGAAAGACATTTGAAGCCAAAATGATAGTTTTTTATGACTCCAAGAAAAGAGGACTTAATGTGGATTTAAGCTTCTTATCCCATTATCAAAATTTCATATAACCTTTGCTAAACTGTCTTCCCTCTCCCTGCTCTAACACCATTACACCCCTGCTCCCCCTCCCCTGTCTAAGTCTTATCTTCAGTCTATGGTTCTGTAGTAAAATTGTCCTTTCTCCTCTGTCCAGCGTAACCACCATTCTCACCTCTGCTCTCCAGCCCCCCCCTCATCCTTATCTGTATCTATCGTCCTATAGCTATACAATTTATGGCCCAACTTAATGTCCATTCTCCACATATGTTGTTTTAACCCCTGCATATTTTGTGAGATAGAACGTGTGTTTTCCCCTTGTGAGCTCAGAAATGCTTATGACTTGATAAAGAGAGGAATCCCGAAAGCTTGTCTCTACAAAATATTGTTAGTCCAATAAAAAAGGTATTACAAGATACTGCAACTACAGATGATTTTGCTATATATATATATATATATATATATATATATATATATATTTATGTATAGTGGCCCAGTACAAGAGTTGTACCCCTGTAACCTTGCTGCCCTGTCAGGCAAACTCCATTCCGTGACCCCTGCCCCCCCCCCCCCCGTACTTGTGTCTATCGTTTTCCCCTAAGTGCCTATATTATATGGTGTAATGTACATATAATGTTATATACCTTTAAGTTTGTTGTCATGTGATTGTACCCAGGGAAGGTACCAGTGACCATGTTAACTACAGGGTAACTTATGGGACCCCTCCTAAGTTGCAGTGAGGTCAAGTCTGGAGAGAGTATCTGGTGTCCTAAAGAGACCTAAAGCCTACCACGCAGCCATGGATCCACAAGTCTACTGGCCCACAGGTGAAAGTCAAAACCTGGTAAGCTACAAACGGGATGAAGTCTGTCATAACCAGTCTCAGTCAAGTCAGTCCAAGTCAATCTGTCGCAAGTCAGCGTGGCCCTGCATCAAATTGTCCAAGTCCACCATTAGTCCCAGCAAGCCCTATGGTCTCTGAAGTCACTGGTCACCTCCGTGTGCCTAGCCAAGCTGTATAGACTGTTACATCTGTCTGACTCAGTAAAGCTGCCGTTGTTCCATCACTTGGCATCGGAGTCATTATTTGTCCCCGTGCCTAGCCGAGGATCCAGTGGGATCCAGGATCCAGCAGTTTACCTTCGGGTGGTGTAGAGGTAAAACCACACCCTGGCATCACGAACCACGCCCTGGCATCGCGAACACAAGGGGGTAATGCCATTTGCCCCTAAGGTAATTCCATCTGCCCTCATCACATCCTCACCACATATATATGCTAAAAACCAACATAAAAACATTCTAAAATCTCAATACAGGAGATACAGGCGGCCAATAAAGTGGTTACCTTCTCCCTCCTGCACCCCTTCTAATCTTGTTTGATTCATGTACAGGGCTCGGCTTCCAGCACTGAGCTATGCATGTTAATCGGTCAAATCAGGGTGGGGGAGGGAGAAGCCGTGCATCATGCAGAATGGGGGAGGGAGGGGGTGTGCATCATGCAGAATGGGGGAGGGAGGGGGTGTGCATCATGCAGCTCAGCACAGCCTCTTTGACACTTGAGCTCTGAGCATGATCTAGAGATGACATATTGCTTTTCAGTCATTTATAAAACTGTATATATTATCTATCTATCTATATCATATCTATCTATCTATCTATCTATATCATATCTATCTATCTATGTCCTATCTATTTATCTATATCATATCTATCTATCTATCTATGTAGCAACAGAAGAATGCAGCAGCACACTGCCAGCACAAGGATATAGGTGAAACATGAACATACAGATAAAACATGGAGAGCTATACAGCTATGGTGTAATGTGAAACTATGAGATAGTGAGGCACTTAGCTCGCAAATTTGTCTCCGCCGGCGGTCAAATAGCTTGGACCGTCCCACCGCGATAAGGTGGCCTCATTGGGACGGACCCTACACTGTGAATATGTCTCTGTGTGAACAGTTCAGTAAGCATGGCAGGGTCTTGAACATCCAAGACACCTTCTATCTTCTTACCTTATATCTATCTATCCTAACTCAAAAGAGATTTTTTTTTGAAGAAAATCGGGACAGAAAAGCATGCTCTGAAAGGGGGACACTTAAGATGTATACATATATATATACACACACACAAAAGTAACAGAACTGTGCACATATACAGATTATACAGAATGGCTGCTGCTGCCCAACAGTTCAGCTTGTCGAACTTTGCATTATATTTGCACATTCATTTTACACATAATAAACCGGTGAGTGGAAAGAAGCGTAGTATCCAGTCCCTTCTTAACAAAAGAGTTATTTAATAGTGCACCTTTATTTCCTTCTTGCATGGTTTTGTGGCTTTGTAACACTGCTTTTCTATTCTAAATTTCCATGATGGGGTCAAAGTATTTCTCTTCTGTCTGATAACTGAGACATGGAGCACCGCCGATCATTTCCTCTGTAATATTCTAAAATACCCATAATCTGCCACAAGAATTTAGTGTTAAAACCTACAGAATTGTATGCTATTAAATAGGGGTTGATAAAAAAAATCCACATTTCATTATAAGACAAAGAAAACTTTATAAATATGCAAACATGTAATATCCTTATTCAGAATACCACTAAACCGCTGAATGTGACTATAAAGAGTTAAAGCTGTAACATATACTGTATTGCAGGAGCACATGGAGCATAGGTGTGATGCATGAAGTTATAGGGGTATCTTGACATGTTATCCCCTTTCCAAAGGATAGGGGATAAGATGTCTGATCATGGGGGGTCCCGCTGCTGGGGACCCCCAGCTATCTCGGTTGTGGCACCCCAGACATCTGGTGCACGAAGCAAACTTCGCTCTGTGCCGGATGCGGGGCGGAGGCTTGTGATGTAGCAGTCACGCCCCGCTCATGATGTCACGGCCTTTCCCCCTCCTATAAACTTGCATTGACGGCGTGGCGAGCCTCTGGTGCTGCACCCGACGCTCTAAACGAACGCCGGGTGCAGCAAGGAGATTGCGGGGTTCCCCAGCAGCGGGATCTCTGTGATCAGACATCTTAGATCATCATCAGATAAGATGTCTAGGGGCGGAGTATCCCTTTAACTCTGACCAGTGCACTCCCAAGGTTACATTAGATATACAGATAAAGGTACTTTATTCGTAATCCAAGATGTATATATATATATGTAATGCACCAGCTCATGTTTTGCAGCAATGTTTCCTCAGGGGGGTTAGTTTCTACTGTGTATGCAGTGTATGCTTACTGGAGAAAGAACAACTGACTGCATAACAACTATATAAAGCAGACTACACATTTACGAATCTACATGTATTATTGTGTGATGTGTTATTATGCACAGTATTCTAGCCGTCCACATACCAAAGTGCCCATACTAACCCCTGTCCAATGCCATGAGGGTCTGCATTGGGCATGTGAGCATTAGAACTGGACCATGGAGCAATGGAAGGACTCCTGGTCTGATGAATCCCATTACACATCATGAGGAGGGCCAAATACATGTCACTTACCTGAGGAAGTGATGGCACCAGGATGCACTATAAGAAGGAGACAAATACGTGATGGCTGTGTGCTGGACAATATTTTGTTAGAAAAGTTGGATCCTTGCATCATGTTGATGATACTGTGCCTTTGCATTCACTTCCAGGCAGTGGAAGAGAGAGGTGGTGTCTGGTAACTATAAAATAAAGTATACTAAGCGATTGTCTGAGCTAGTGTGAAGTATACAAGTGAGTGCAAGTATAAAAGTGAGTGGGACTTAAAATTAAGGGACTTTAAAATCACGGAGTTTAATTGAAATATTTGATTGTTTTTTTACTGTTAACGTTTGCAATCCCCAAATCTAGTATGGCCTCCATGTTGGAAAAGGCAGTCCAGTGTGCATCTTGCACAATGTATGCAATCCTTGAACAGCAGTTTGAGGGTGCATATTGGAGCAACTGGCAACACTGAGATGCATTAACAACTTGGAGAGGAGTCTCTTGCTCACTGAGCAAATACTCTCTGGGGTAGAGGTGGGGGAGGATAGTGGGATGGAGGTGCAGGACAGTCAGGCAAATAGCTGGGTTACAGTTAGAAAATGGAGTAGAGGGAAAAGTGTCAGGGAGGCTAGTCCTGATCTGTCACACCCCAACAAGTTTCAATAATAGGAAGAAAAGTATCGGCACTGCTCACACCTATTAGCCGGACTCCGTCTGAGGATAATATATCAGCTGTGCGGATTGGGTCACCTCCCGGAGGTGTGAATAGTGAACAGATATCACTAAAGATATACCATAATGTCCAGAGAAAAAGAACAGGACTGCACTAGCCAGTGATGCAAAACCAACACCTTCTTTATTCCGGGACAGTAAAATCGCTTACAGCAGGACAATCGCAGGTGCATTCACAAGATTTGAGCGGCAATTATTTCGCGCGGTTGTGCTTCCTCTTGGCTAACAGTTCAATACGTCAACATGCTGCGCTAAATTGGTACATTGAAGGTCACCCCGGTGGGGCACATCAATCCCAGGTGTAGCAAAAATAGAAAAAGAGCCGGCACTGTAGTGTGGTCTAGCGGTCCCGTAAACGCTGAAGCTGAGCTAATATGAATGGACGGGTGGTGCGGTAATGATATCAGGGGTGCGCTTATATGGAACAAGCAGAGGTACTTCATACAAGAAAAAAGAAAGCACATATTACGCACTCACCCGGTTAACTGCCAAAAAATGGGTATCTTTATTCCAAAATTCCCATGGAACACAGAAGAACAGGTCGGGAAGAGGGAGGAGATGGAGCCCGGCCGAGCTCGTGGAACGAGGGTCCTGTTTCATGGGTTCTCCGCTTGGTCATGCCCACTTGGTGATGCTCACGGTGCTGGTTAAATAACCTGCTGCCATGGACGGGGATCAGCTGACGCATCGTTGTCAGGCAACGTGATGCTGCTATCAGGCGGCTGCTGTTCGGGGTACTCCAGCGCTGCCAATGCAGGTACTTACATCCTGCAGTTATGCCCGGTGGCCATCACACAACGAAAGGTAAGTGCACATACAGGGGAGCAGGGAAAAGAGGGAGGGTGATTAGGAACAGAAAATGAAAGGTAGCAGGGAGAAAGATCTGAAATAAGCAGGCACAAGGGGAATATACAATAGTTAAATGAAAGCACTGAATTCATTGCGTTCATCAAAGCCCAGGGGTCCAGTGGCCCCTAGCCGAGAAATCCAACGTGCTTCTCTTTGGTGCAGATAGGTCTGTTTAGAGAAACCCCTTGGAGTGCTGGTAATGGTTTCCAAACCGAAAAAAGACAGTACCGCAGGGTTGCCCCAGTGTGCGGTTTTTGGGGCTTTGCAACACCTTCTTCTCTCCTGGAGAGTCTGACATGCTCCCTAAAGTGTACGAACATGGGAAGGATGGTTCATCCGATGTAGAAATGTCCACAGGGGCACTGTATACAGTAGACTACGAATCTGGTCCTACATGTGACCAGACACGAGACATGTACATTATCCCCTCCTAGTTGGTAATTACACCCTTGTTTTTTGGTAAGTTGGTTACAGAAGGAGCAACTACCACATCTGTGGTTGCCTTTGGACGCAGGTCACTAAGCCAAGTAGATGGTGCCGTCTGTCCTGATAAAAATGAGCTGCGTACTAGTTCATTTTTTAGCGTTTTCGTACGCTTATGTGCAATCAGGGGCTTTTCTTTAGCAACATCTCTAAGGAGGGGATCCCCTTCAATGATGTGCAAATGTTTGAAGATAACCTTGCATATTACATTGGACATCTCACTATGCGTGAAGGCAAAATTGAATCTTCTTGGAGGAGGGGGATAAGAGAACTTAGACTTGTTGAGAATCTCTTCTCTGGATTGTTCATTCAACTTGTCAAGGGCTGAATTGAGGCATGAGGCTGGGTAGCCTCTTCTTCAATCCCAGGTGTGACATCTCACCTTCCCGTGAGTTCCTCCTTCTTACTTGTATTCCTATTACTTGTTAGTGCAGGGCGGAACCACGGAGACCAGCAGACAAAAACCAAATGTCAGTTGCCTTTGCATTATTCCTCCCCGGGTCCAACTGGAGTGCGTGCACCTGTAGAGGACAGGTGGGGACACGCCCACACCTACCATCTCCAAGGCGACTGCCCAACAAGTTTGCCCAGTTGGCAGATGAGGGGGATGCCATTTCAGAGCTAGCAGTACTGCAGCAGGACTCTGCCTTTGACCGCGAGGGGGGTGTCTGCTCCAGTAAGGAGGGAGGAGTGCAGGGCAGGCCAGACAGGTACTGGTAGTGGGGGACTCAATTATTAGGGGTATAGACAGGGCGATCTGTCACAAAGACCTGGGTTGCGTGTTGTCTTCCTGGTGCTCGAGTTCGGCACATCGCTGATCGGGTTGACAGGTTGTTGGATGGGGCTGGAGAGGACCCAGCGGTCATGGTACATATTGGCACCAATGACAAAGTAAGAGGTAGGTGGAGTGTCCTTAAAAATGATTTCAGGGACTTAGGCCGCAAGCTTAAGGCAAGGACCTCCAAGGTAAAATTTTCTAAGCCACACCAGAGAGGCAGCGGGTGATAAGGGAGGTAAACGGGTGGCTCAGAAGATGGTGTAGGAAGGAGGGGTTTGGGTTGATGGAGAACTGGGCTGACTTCGCTGTAGATTACCGGCTCTACCATAGGGACGGGCTGCACCTCAATGGGGAGGGTGCAGCTGTGCTTGGGGAGAAGATGCCTAGAAGGGTGGAGGAGTGTTTAAACTAGGGACTGGGGGGAGGGAACCTACAACATAGAGGGGGAAGATAGCGTAGATAGAGAGGGGGGACTTATTAATGTACCTGGGGGTGGAACGGAGGGAGGGGTTAGAAAAGTTAATAGGGATAGGCTTCATAGAAGAAAAAAGACATACACCTTTGAATTGCATGATGACTAATGCCAGAAGTCTGACCAATAAAACTGACGAACTGGAGTTGATAATGTCTGAGGAGAATTATGACATAGTAGGTATAACAGAGACTTGGTTGGACGATAGCTGTGACTGGGCGGTCAACATACAGGGTAATAGTCTATTCAGGAGGGATCGGACAAAACGGAAAGGGGGAGGAGTTTGTCTGTATGTGAAATCGAGTCTCAAGGCTGCACTGCGGGAGGATATACAGGAAGGAAACGATAATAAGGAATCATTATGGGTAGAAATATATGAAGATAAAAATAAAAAAAATCATGATAGGGGTTTGCTATAAGCCATCAAAAACATAATGGAACAGGCAGAAGATCAATTACTGAGGAAAATAAACAAGGCAGCAAATCAGAATGATGTGATAATAATGGGGGACTTTAACTATCCTGATATAAACTGGGAGACTGAGACCTGTGAATCTCATAAAGGAAACAGGTTTCTGACTATAGCTAAAGACAATTTCCTGTCCCAAATGGTGCAGAGCCCGACCAGAGGGGGCGCCCTACTAGACTTAATATTAACCAACAGACCTGACAAAGTAACTAATGTGCAAGTAGAAGGACACCTAGGAAGTAGTGATCATAATATAATACATTATAACTTGTTCTTCAATAAGGGAATCTCTCGAGGGGCAAAAAAAAAAAAACAATGAACTTTAGGAAGGCAAAGATCAATCAACTCAGAGAATCCCTTATCAATATATATTGGGATAATGTCCTCAAAAACAAAAATACTGACACTAACTGGGAGACTTTTAAAATATCTTAAATTCTCACTGTAAGATGTATATACCTTATGGGAATAAAAGGGTCAGGAATAAAAGAAAAATAATATGGATGAATTAAAATGTTAAGGGAACAATAAAGGACAAAAATAAAGCATTTAAACCACTAAAAAAGGACGGCAATGAAGAAGCATTAAAAAGCTATAGAGAAAAATGTTAAATATGTAAAAAAAAACATAAAAGCCGCAAAAATAGAGACAGAAAGACTCATTGCCAAAGAGAGTAAAACTAACCCCAAAATGTTCTTTAACGATATAAATAGCAAAAAGGTTAAAAATGAAAGTGTTGGCCCTTTAGAAAACGATAAGAAGAAATTATAAACGGGGATCAGGAAAAAGCAAATATATTAAACAAATTCTTCTCCACTGCATTCACCGAGGAAAATGAAATGCAAGGTGAAATACAGCGAGATAAGGTAAACTCCCCAGTACAGGTCATCTGTCTAACCCAGGAAGAAGTACAGGTCACCTGTCTAACCCAGGAAGAAGTACGGTGCCGCCTACAAAAAATCAAAGTAGACAAATAACCAGGTCCAGATGGCATTCACCCCCGTGTTCTAAAGGAATTAAGTAATGTAATAGACAGACCCCTATTTTTTATATTCAGGGACTCTATAGTAACAGGGACTGTTCCCCAGGACTGGGGCATGGCAAATGCGGTGCTAATATTTAAAAAGGGTTCAAAAGGTGACCCCAGGTATTATAGGCCTGTTAGTTTAACCTCCGTTGTATGTAAATTGTTTGTGGGTTTTTCACAGGGGTCAGTCTTGGGTCCTATTCTATCTTTGCAGATGATACTAAACTCTGTAAAGTGGTAGCACAATAGAGGACAGTGCACTGTTACAAATGGATCTGGATAGGTTGGAGGTTTGGGCTAAGAAGTGGCAGATGAGGTTCAACACAGGTTCAACACTTGGGACTACTGACGTGGAAAAGGACTTGGGAGTCTTAATTAACAGTAAATTTAGCTGTAGTGACCAGTGTCGGGCAGCTGCTGCCAAGGCAAATAAAATCATGGGGTGCATCAATAGGGGCATAGATGCCCACGACAAGGAAATAATTCCAACGCTGTACAAATCACTAGTCAGACCTCACATAGAATACTGTGTACAGTACTGGGCACCAGTGTACAAGAAATATATAGTGGAGTTGAAGAGGGTTCAAAGAAGGGCAACCAGGGTAATATGGGGAATGGGAGGACTACAGTACCCAGAAAGATTATCAGAATTAGGGTTTTTAGTTTAGAAAAAAAAGAAGGCTTAGGGGAGACCTAATAACTATGTATAAATATATCAGGGGACAGTACAGAGATCTCTCCCATGATCTATTTATACCCAGGACTGTATATATAACAAGGGGGCATCCTCTACGTCTAGAGGAAAGAAGGTTCCTACACCAGCACAGACGGGGGTTCTTTACTGTAAGAGCAGTGAGACTGGAATTCTCTGCCAGAGGAGGTGGTCATGGTGAACTCTGTAAAAGAATTTAAAAGGGGTCTGGATGCATTTTGGGAGAATAATAACATTACAGGTTATGGAATCTAGATTTATAGGGACAGAAGGTTGATCCAGGGATTTATTCTGACTGCCATATTTGGAGTCAGTAAGGAATTTTTACCTGAGGTTTTTTCTTTTTTGCCTTTTTTGCCTTCCTCTGGATCAACTCAGTAGGGACTCATTAGGGTTATAGGTTGAACTTGATGGACTCTGGTCTTTTTTCAACCTTATGAACTATGTAACTATGCACCACCTACCTAAAAATTGTACAGGCCAAGCCCAGCAGGATCTCCTAATGGCAGTGGCCTCGGTCAGAGCTATTTTGGCAAAATATGAGGCGGGTAGATTTATTGCTATGGGTGCCATTTATATTGTGAAATCTAAGGAGCTGTCACGATTGTTAACAACTGATTCTACTCCCTTCTGTATAGATGTGATGCTTATTTCTTGGGTTGAAGACTACCCAACATATACCTGTAGCATACAGCCAAAACAAGATGAGGAGACCCCCTTAAATGGGCACTTTCAGATTCAAAAACTTTTTATATGTTGTACAATTTGGCAAAACATTAACCTTTCTAATATACATCATGAGAAAATTGTATTTCCTTTTCATAGAAATCATAGCTTATAAAAAAAAAGACCACTAGGGGTCCCCATCCAGAACATAATCCTGTCCAGCTGCAGCATCATCTTTGTCCCAGCTGAAGCACAGGCTGGGACAGTGTCTAGGAAATGAGGGCAGGACTAGCACTCCTCTGTGCTCACTCCTGTCCTATCAGACTGCAGCATGAAAACAGAGAGGAGGGGTTAAAGAGCAGCCTGTAATTGGATGGAGAGACCCAGCACCCAGAGAGGAAGACGAGTCATGCAGATTGAGGACACGCCCACTCCAAAGCACAGGATGACAAACCAAGTGAGCAACAGATAGAAAGTATTTGTGAGAAATTATATTTACATGATCAGGATTGGGCACATTTACCATATAACTTTTTTGTTGAATATGACAACCACATTTATTAAATTGGCCGCAGAGCATTTCATAAATTTTGCGCAGGTCACATTTTCTGAAATTTTTCTCTTCACATAAATGTGTTATTTATGTGTTATTTATGTGTTACTCTACCCTTAAGAGAGGAGCAGTGTAAACCTCATGTGACCTTTTCTGCCAATGGGAACTCCTAAATTATTCCCCATATAGTGTAGTCGGGGGAGGAGTTGCCCCAGTTGTTCCTGAGCCACAGTGTGGTTAAGATGTGTTGTGTGTAGAAGCCTCAAGGGAAAGCCCAGATCAAATTTATTCAATCCGGTCATTCTGCAATGGTGGAATTTCATGCCCTGGCGGAGGAGACTACAAGACCATGACAGAACCCTACCCACCAGGATTAATTTACCCGTCTTTCAAGTCAGTATCAATTCATTTGGTGAAAGCACCATATGTCCCAGCAAGGCAACAGGGCTCCCAAGAGGTTACTCTGCATTCTCTCACTCTGCACCAGACCATCCGTGTAATACCATCTGCACCCTGCTCAGTAAAGACAGTTATCCGTAACCTGGAACGGTGTGTTCATTTACTCCCCGTGTCTGGCCCAGAAGAAGCTGTCTCCAACCCCAAACCGTGTATAGGATAATGGTGCCCTGGCGTCACGAAGTGATGAGGTATTTCCCTACCCCACCCGTGGTACCACACTCCCATAGGGAATGAATGGAGCATTGGTGCACATGCATGACTGCTGCTTAATTCTGAAGGGAGACTCAGGTCCCCATTGTTGAGATTGCCGGGGTCTCAGCAGTTAGAATCCCCCCCCATGTTGCGTTCCCCAATTTCCCCAGCCCGGCAATCAGACAGTTATGCTTTATCCTATAAATAGGGGATGAGTTCTAATGGTGGGTCAATAAAAGAAAAACTTTACGATAAATTCACATGTTGCGGTCAAATTGTGTGACTGTTAATATTGCAAACATTGTGACAAATTGCAATGTGAATTCTCACCCTTATTCATCACCCCACTACCGTGTAAAATCACATGTAATGCGATCAAGATGAAGTACACATTGTAAGTAAGCAGCTGGTAAACTGGGGGATGGGAGGGATGTATCACAGGCTTCTTGCCTCAATGACATAAGACTGGAGTTTGGGTCCATGTTTGGGGAGTGACTGAAGGTTCTGGACATAAAGGCACTCCCATACTCTAGTTGGTGTGTGGTGGAGTCCTGAATCTGATCTTACAGGTATGTGAGCACTGGCAGAGAGCAGCAGAGAGGAGTTGTTCTGCAGCAGATCAGCTTGTCTGGCTTATGTGCACCAAAAAGATGGACTTTGGGACTGAACCTGCCAAGTTTTTGGTGAGAAGCTGAAAAGTTTAAAGGGATACTCCACTAGAAAACATTTTTTTTTTTAAATCAACTGGTGTCAGAAAGTTAAACAGATTTGTAAATGACTTCTATTAAAAAAACATTAATCCTTCCAGTACTTATCAGCTGCTGTTATGATCCACAGGAAGTTTCTTTCTTTTTTGAATTTCCTTTCTGTCTGACCACAGTGCTCTCTGCTGACACCTCTGTCCATGTTAGGAACTGTCCAGAGTAGGAGCAAATCCCCATAGAAAACAGCAGCTGATAAGTACTGGAAGGATTAAGATTTCTTTTAATTGAAGTAATTTACAAATCTGTTTAACTTTATGGAGCCAGTTGGTATGAAAAAAATTGTTTTTCACAGGAGTAACCCTTTAAGTAAATACGGCATGCTGCAAGCAAAACTTATTGCTGTATGTGACTTATTACAATAAACCAGTGGTCTCAAACTGTGGTCCTCCAAATGTTGCAAAACTTCAACTCCCAGCATGCCCAGAGAGCAGTTGGCTGTCCGGGCATGCTGGGAGTTGAAGTTCTGCAACATCTGGAGGACCACAGTTTGAGACCACTGCAAAAAACCCAACAACATGCACAGGTGTTATATGTCGAATTCATTTACTTTCACTTACAATACTTTGCATAATGACATTTTGTTACCGAAGACCAATGATTTCCTGGCACTACTCTTTTAAGCTTATCTCACGGTCTTTACTTGGTTTTCGGTTTACTCAGTTTGATCACACATTTGGTTCATACACAAATGAATGAAAATTTATTTTTTAAAACACAAAACCTCAAAACTTGTACCTACCCCTCATTGGGTGTCATTCTAGAAACAGCATAGCTTGTCATGATACAATGAAAAATTAAAGATCCCCCCCTCTTTATAAGGTGGGTTTCTCATTCATGGCCCTCATCTATTAGATCGTTACTGTCAAAATTTGTGAATCCCACAGGGTCTCACTCCTGAGACTGATCCCTTCTGAGACGATCACTCCCAAGACCGATCACTCCTGAGGCTGATCACTCTTAAAGCCGATCACTCCTGAGACGATCACTCCCAAGACTGATCACTCTTAAGGCCGATCACTCCTGAGACTGATCCCTCCTGAGACTGATCCCTCCTGAGACCGATAACTCTATAGACTGTTCACTGCTGAGACCGATCACTCCTGAGACTGATCACTCCTGAGACCATTCACTTCTGAGACTGGTCACTCCTGAGACTGGTCACTCCTGAAATCAATCACTCCTGAGACCGATCACTCCTGAGACCGATCACTCCTGAGACTGATCCCTCCTGAGACCGATAACTCCATAGACTGATCACTGCTGAGACCGGTCACTCCTGAGACTGATCACTCCTGAGACCGATCACTCCTGAGACTGGTCACTCCTGAGACCGATCACTCTTAAGGCCGATCACTCCTGAGACTGATCCCTCCTGAGACTGATCCCTCCTGCGACCGATAACTCTATAGACTGTTCACTGCTGAGACCGATCACTCCTGAGACTGATCACTCCTGAGACCGATCACTTCTGAGACTGGTCACTCCTGAGACTGGTCACTCCTGAAATCAATCACTCCTGAGACCGATCACTCCTGAGACCGATCACTCCTGAGACTGATTCCTCCTGAGACCGATAACTCCATAGACTGATCACTGCTGAGACCGATCACTCCTGAGACTGATCACTCTTGAGACCGATCACTCCTGAGACTGGTCACTCCTGAAATCAATCACTCCTGAGACCGATCACTCCTGAGACCGATCAATCCTGACACCGATCACTCCTGAGACTGGTCACTCCTGAGACCGATCACTCCTGAGACTGATCACTGCTGAGTTCGATCACGGCTGATACCGATCACCGCTGAGACTGATCACTGTTGAGACCGATCACTGCTGAGACCGATCCCTCCCGAGACTGATCACTGCTGAGACCGATCCCTCCCAAGACTGATCACTGCTGAGACCGATCCCTCCCGAGACTGATCACTGCTGAGACCGATCCCTCCCGAAACTGATCACTGCCACTTTCCAAAAGCCCAGTGTCCCATACTTCAGCCTCCAGCCAGCCCGCCACCTCTTCTGCAATCGACAAGCCCATTGGTATTCTAGGCCCACGGCATCATCAAGTTCATTGAATTGATGCTCCTCCAATGGGCAGGCTTCTGGCCTAGAAAATCTCACAGTCACACAATCTTGCGGCTTTTTAATGTCCTTTTTTACACATGGCAATTATCGGCCAAAGGGTCTGATAAACTCATCCATAAACATGCATGTTCCAGGTTTACACCAAAAAAAGTGGCTGCTATTTTTATCTGTTTCCCCCAGAGAGAATAGATTACATTAAGTGGGGAATAACCGGATTTACTCATGGTTAGTCATCGTGCCAGTCAGGAAGTGTGTCACCCCCTTCTCAAAGAAAGAACAGGCACAATAAGCAAATAACATAAATTATACTATATATCATAGACTTTTATCCCATGTAGGGAAGTAGCTTTCTGTACATGTTGTCATTAAAGGGAACCTGTCACTAAGTTTTAACCTATATAAAGAACGACAACATGTAATAGAGGTTAAAGGGGTACTCCAGTGGAAAACAATTTTCTTTAGATTTTTATATTAGGAGCAAATCCCCATAGCAAACCTCTCCTGCTCTGGACAATTCCTGACATGGACAGAGGAGGCAGCAGAGAGCACTGTGGTCAGACAGAAAAGAAATTCAAAAAGAAAAGAACTTCCTGTGGAACATAAAGCAGCTCATAAGTACTAAAAGGATTAATCTACAAATCTGTTAAACTTTCCACTGGAGAACCCCTTTAATGTCATGTATCCTATTCCTACTCTGCCTGGTTGTCTGCTGGCACTTTTGTAAATGTGGGGAGAACAACTTTCACAAATGGCCTACTCAGTATATAAATTAGGTCAAAGTACCCATTTGGGCGTGCGTCTTGCCAAACTAGTCACGTCACCCTGTTATCATGCCTAGTCGGGTTCTAATCACGCCTCGGGCATGATAATGTGTGATTGACAGCCCTGGACAGGCCTGCTGTCAGTGCTCACAGGCCTCACTTGCCTCACTTGGGGTCACTCCACAGTGACCCCCCGACCTACGATGGCCCCGACATACGATAATTTCACCATACGATGGTCTCTCAGAGGCCATCGCATGTTGAAGGCAGCTTCAACATACGATGCTTTTGTATGTCGGGGCCATCGCATAAACGGCTATTCGGCAGCGCAGACTGCTTCAGCTGCCACCGGATAGCCGTTTATGGTGCCCCGTGTGCTCCGGTGACGATCACTTACCTGTCCTTGGGGCTCCGGCGCGTCCTCTTCGGGATCCCCTCCATCGCCTGCACTCTCCATCGTCATCATCACGTCGCTGCGCACGCCGTCCCGTCATCCAATAGGAGCGGCGTGCGTAGCGACGTGATGGCGGCAACGGAGAGCGAAGATGCCGGGGAAGCAGAGGCCTTGCCAGAGCATAGGGGACACCCCGGGGACGCTGCAACAGCGATGGAGGGCGACATCCAGGGCAGCAGTGATGGTCCGGAGCGGCGCGGACAGGTGAGTACAACTTCCTCTACCAGTGGTCTTCAACCTGCGGACCTCCAGATGTTGCAAAACTACAACTCCCAGCATGCCTGGACAGCCGTTGGCTGTCCGGGCATGCTGGGTGTTGTAGTTTTGCAACATCTGTGGGTCCGCAGGTTGTAGACCACTGTCCTATACTTTACATTGCACGGATCCCTCAACATACGATGGTTTCAACAAATGATGGTCCATTGGAACGGATTACCATCGTATGTTGAGGGACCACTGTACAATGATGCCACAATCAGAAAGACACTGGGCACAAATGGCATCCAAGTGAGAGCTGAAATACGCAAAACTCCGTTGACCAAAAACAAGACTCGCCTTGCATTTGCCAAGAAATCTCTAGATGATTCCAAAAGACTTTTGGAATAATATTCTGTGGACTGATGAGTAAGGCTCCTTTCACACTATAAATTTATCCATTTTAAAGATCCGTTATAATGACCCGTTAATAAAACCATTAAAAAACGGCCTTTAGACGGCCGTTACAAAATCCCATTATAGTCTATGGGATTTTTATATTATCCATTTTTGACCCATCATAGCTCATTATTAATAACGGACATTATTTTGTGACAGGAGAAGGCAATGGAAGAAATAGTGCATGCATTATTCCTTCCGTTCTTTCTCCCGTCACAAAATAATGTCCGTTATCAATAATGGGCTATGACGGGCTAAAACGGATAATGTAAAATTCCCATAGACTATAATGTTATTTTGTAACAGCCGTTTAACGGCCGTTTTTAATGGTTTTGTTAACGGATCATTATAACGGATCTTTAAAATAGATGAATTTATAGTGTGAAAGAAGCCTAAGAAGTAGGACATTTTAGAAGACATGGGTCCTGTTTCATCTTGCATAGAGTAAGAACCTCTTACTGATCTGAAGTACAAAAGCAAGTCCACCTCCAAACATCTGGAACCCATTAAACGGGTACTTCACCCCTAGACATCTTATCCCCTATCCAAAGGATAGGGGAAAAGATGTCTGATCAGGGGGGTCCCGCTGCTGGGGACCCCCGTGATCTCCCTGCGGCACCCTGCCTTTATTTAGAGCATTGGGTGCAGCAACGGAGCACCGGAGACTCATGACGTCACAGCCGCGCCCCGCTCATAGCTTTATGGCCATGCCTCCTCAATGCAAGTCTATGGGAGGGGATGTAACAGCTGTCATTCCCCCTGCCATAGACTTGCATTGAGGGGGCATGGCCGTTACGTCATGAGCGGGTGTGACTGTGACGTCACGAGCTTCCGCCCCGCATTGCCAGTCATCCGGCACGGAGTGAGGTTCACTCCGTGCATCAGATGTCTGGGGTGCCGCAGCCGAGATCACAGGGGGCCCGCCGCTGGGGACCCCCGCAATCTAGGCTGTGGCACCCCAGACATCCTTTGGATAGGGAATAAGATGTCTAGGGGTGGAGTACCCCTTTAAGATTCTGTGCAAGGCCTTAAATGGGCCATCAATGCTCAAAACCCTTCGATGATGCTGAATTAAAGGGGTGCTCCAGGGAAATAAAACTTATCACGTATCCATAACACTCCCTGACGAAGCATCCCACAGTGAAACGTGCGTTGGGGATGAGTGCACACAGGTTTACCATATGGCAAACAGTTCTATCTTTTTTTTATTTTTTATTTGCTTATGCACTCGGGTCTATTGTAATGCTAGTGCTTACATGTATTAGTATCTGCCAGTTTTGTCCTTTCGGCATTGTTCCGCCAGTAGCAGCCATTGTTTACTCTCTCCAGTGTGCAACATCCATTGATGTACATGGTGCCTATACTATTTTTATGTATACATTTTAATACAATATTTCTTAAAAAAAAAAAAAGTTATACTTTTTAAAGGGATTTAGTTGCGTCTGAAACCTTTTTTGGTGCTAAGGGAAGGAGATAAGTCAATCAAGCTCCTCTCTGAGGGAGGGAGGCGGAGGATGCCAAGGACAGGTAAGCAGTAGGGCCCTTTACAGAAGATCCAGGGGGGTCCAACCAATCATTTCCCTGGAGAATCTCTAAAAAGGCCAACATTCTTCAACAGTAATGAAAACAACGAATCACAAGTTGTCGCATACGTTTAATTGCAGTTGTCACTTCTAAGAGTGGCACAACCAGTTATTAGGTATGGGGGGGGGGGGGGGGCAATTACTTTTTCACACGGGTAATATATCTTGTTTTTATCTTTATCTTCTAATAAAATTAGTTGGATGATGTGAAACCCATGACCAATTGCAAAGATTGAACGGGGTGCGGGGCCAATAATTCTTTTTCTCAGCGTTCTATCTATCTACAGGAGTCTGATATTTTATTTATACAGGTAAAAAAAAAGTCATTAAAGTCTAAAGATGTATATTTTTTGTCTAAGGTAAGTTTCATTTTTATTTTACAGCAAGAACAGGAGACGGGAGGAGGCGCAGGCGGGGGCTCTGACGATGCGGACATCAAAGCTACACGAGGCAACAATGCGGCTCTTTGAGTTGATATCATGGGGGATTCTGATAAAAGTTGCACCACGTAGACGATTAACCAGTACGGTAGAGGAAGTGTTCACCTTTGCTTTCCTTAAAGCCCCAGCACATAAATAGTCACTGTATGTTGTAGTGTGCTCTGCTATCCTTTTAGGTGATCCTTTATATGTGGGATCTAACAATGTACGTCTAAGAACAATGCTGCTCTATATTTGTTTACTTCTCTTTCTTATCTTTAGTCAAATTTGGAAGCGATAACAATCTGAATGATAGGTTTATGTTCTGTGTTTTATTTCTGCCATCGAGAGGAAACCCTGGCATCTCACAGCGCTGTTTATTGGGCTTTGAGGCATCACTATAGCTACAAGGTTTCCTTATGGCCTCCAACCCTAATAATCCTGATGGATTACCTGCACCGACATAATATGGCACATTACATACACTGATAGTATATGGGAGCTGTTCAGAATCCTTACTTCTATTAGATGGCTATGCATAGTATAGGAACATAGAATTGTCGGCAGATAAGAACCATTGGGCCCATCTTGTCTGCCCAATAATCAGAATATGAAGGATAGCCTTATGCCTATCTCTATCTTATATGAAGGATAACCTTATGTTTTTTCTCTATCTTATATGAAGAATAGCTTTATACCTATCCCTATCTTATATGAAGGATAGCCTTATACCTATCCCTATCTTATATGAAGGATAGCCTTATACCTATTTCTATGTTATATGAAGGATAGCCTTATACCTATCCCTATCTTATATGAAGGATAGCCTTATACCTATCCCTATCTTATATGAAGGATAGCCTTATGCCTATCTCTATCTTATATGAAGGATAGCCTTATACCTATTCCTATGTTATATGAAGGATAGCCTTATACCTATCTCTATATTATATGAAGGATAGCCTTATACCTATCCCTATCTTATATGAAGGATAGCCTTATACCTATCCCTATCTTATATGAAGAATAGCCTTATACCTATTCCTATGTTATATGAAGGATAGCCTTATACCTATCTCTATCTTATATGAAGGATAGCCTTATGCTTATCCCATGCACGTTTAAACTCCTTCACTGTATTTGCAGCGGCCACTTCTGCAGGAAGACTATTCCATGCATCCACTACTCTCTCAGTAAAGTAATACTTCCTGATATTACTGCAGAAACCTTTGCCCCTATAATATACAACTATGTCCTCTTGTGGTAGGGTAGCTGGGGTGGTGCTGTAGTATATGAGGGGTTAATTTAACCCTTGTCACTCGTGATGCCAGGGTGAGGATTAAAACTCTGAGGTAATGTTGGGCCTATAGCCACCCTTCCCAAGAGCGATAGGTGAGTTTAGAATAACGGATTTCCACAACCGGTGCTGAACTGGAAAACTTGTAGAAACTTTACTGAAGATTTTCTGTACATGCAGTAACAGTCCAGATAACAGAGTCTATATACAGCACGGCAATGACTGACAGTCGGTTGGGACCAGTAAGCTCTCTTTGGAGTAGGAGAATTGGATTGCATAGATCTGCTGGATTTAGGGGTTGGTTTAGGTCCAGTGATCTTGCGAAGATTTCGGGGAATTGTAATAACTCACAATTTGGATTATGACCGAGGCCGCAAGGCTTTGGCCTAGTGGCTGCCGACGGCAGCTGCGCAGATCCTACCTCATCAGCAGTCCGCGAAAGAACAGAGATTAATGGCCGCAGATCCCTTATATGGGCAGGGGCTGAACCGTTTTAGATTGGTCCATGTCAGCTGTCACTCACCGTTACATAGGATTGTGGGTGATCACCTGACTAGAACCACCAAAGGTCCTTTAGCAAAACATAGAGTTTTGTGAACCAAGTCACATGACCCACAGGTCCTGCAACGCTAACAAGGTAGGCATCTTAAATATACATATTTACACTTTTATTTACACGAATTTTAGCTAACTAAGGGGTGACGAGGGGTTAACTAAAGAAGAGGACCCCCACTGTTCCTAGGGACTCTGACTTTGGGGACCTCACCACAAGGTACGGTATGAAATCCGGTACCGGGACACCACAAAAGTTTTTATCATATCCCCTCTGTCTCTTTTTTCTTCTATACATGTTAAGGTCCTTTAACCTTTCCTGGTAAGTTTTATCCTGCAATCCATGTACTAGTTTTGTATCTTCTCTGAACTCTCTCTAGAGTATCTATATCCTTCTGGATATACGGCCTCCAGTACTGCGCACAATACTCCAAGTGAGGTCTCACCAGTGTTCTGTACAGCATCATGAGCACTTCTCTCTTTCTACTGCTTATACCTCTCCATATACATCCAAGCATTCTGCTAGCATTTCCTGCTGCTCTGTTACATTGTCTTCCTACCTTTAACCCCTTAAGGACTCAGCCCATTTTGGCCTTAAGGACTGACAATTACATTTTTACGTTTTCATTTTTTCCTCCTCGCCTTCTAAAAATCATAACTCTTTTATATTTTCATCCACAGACTAGTATGAGGGCTTGTTTTTTGCAAGACCAGTTGTCCTTTGTAATGACATCACTCATTATATCATAAAATGTATGGCGCAACCAAAAAACACAATTTTTGTGGGGAAATTAAAACGAAAAACGCAATTTTGCTAATTTTGGAAGGTTTTGTTTTCACGCCGTACAATTTATGGTAAAAATGACATGTGTTCTTTATTCTGAGGGTCAATACGATTAAAATGATACCCATTATTATATACTTTTATATTATTGTTGCGCTTAAAAAAAATCACAAACTTTTTAACCAAATTAGTACGTTTATAATCCCTTTATTTTGATGACCTCTAACTTTTTTATTTTTCCGTATAAGTGGCGGTATGGGGGCTCATTTTTTGCGCCATGATCTGTACTTTTTTTTGATACCACATTTGCATATAAAAAACTTTAAATACATTTTTTATAATTTTTTTTTATGAAATGTATTAAAAAAGTTGGAATTTTGGACTTTTTTTTTTTTCGTTCACGCCGTTCACCGTACGGGATCATTAACATTTTATTTTAATAGCTCAGACATTTACGCACGCGGCGATACCAAATATGTCTATAAAAAAAAAATTACGCTTTTTGGGGGTAAAATAGGAAAAAACGGACGTTTTACTTTTTTATTGGGGGAGGGGATTTTTCACTTTTTTTTTACTTTTACATTTTTTTTTACACTTGAATAGTCCCCATAGGGGACTATTCATAGCAATACCATGATTGCTAATACTGATCTGTTCTATGTATAGGACATAGAACAGATCAGTATTATCGGTCATCTCCTGCTCTGGTCTGCTCGATCACAGACCAGAGCAGGAGACGCCGAGAGCCGGACGGAGGAAGGAGAGGGGACCTCCGTCCGGCGTTCTGAATGATCGGATCCCCGCAGCAGCGCTGTGGGCGATCCGATCGTTCATTTAAATCGCGAACTGCCGCAGATGCCGGGATGCCGGGACTGTGTCAAATATTCTATATTCTGCCTGAGGGTTTTTATGCCCCAGATGCATTATCTTGCACTTATACACATTAAGTTTCAGTTGCCAGAGTTCTGACCATTCATCTAGTTTTCCTAAATCCTTTTCCATTTGGCGGATCCCTCCAGGAGCATCAACCCTGTTACATATCTTTGTGCCATCAGCAAGAAGACATAACTTACCATCGAGACCTTTTGCAATATCACTAATGAAGATATTAAACAATATTGGTCCCAGTACAGATCTCTGAGGTTCCCACTGGTGACAAGACCTTGCTCTGAATATTCTCCATTGACTACAACCCTCTGTTGTCTGTCACTCAGCCACTGCCTAATCCACTCAACAATATGGGAGTCCAAGCACAATGACTGCAGTTTATTGATAAGTCTTCTATGTGGGACAGTGTCAAAAGCCTTACTAAAATCTAGATATGCGATGTCTACTGCTCCACTACCATCTATTATTTTAGTCACCCTATCAAAAAAATCAATAAGATTTGTTTGACATGATCTCCCTGAAGTAAACCCATGTTGTTTTTCATCTTGTAATCCATGGGATTTTAAATGTTCCAAAATCCTATCCTTTAGTAGGGTTTCCATTAAATTTCCCACTATTGATGTCAGACTTACTGGTCTATAGTTGCTTGATTCCTCCCTACTACCTTTCTTGTGAATGGGCACGACCTTTGCTAATTTCCAATCTTCCGGGACGACTCCTGTTACCAGTGATTGGTTAAATAAATCTGGTAATGGTTTTGCTAGTTTCCCGCTAGGCTCCTTTAATAATTTTGGGTGTCTCCCATCAGTCCCCTGTGACTTATTTGTCTTCACTTTAGACAGCAAGCATAGAACCTCTTCATCTGTAAAGACACATGCATCAAATGATTCATTAGTCTTCCTCCTTAATGGAGGTCCTTTTCCTTCTTTTTCTTCCGTAAAAACTGAACAGAAGTATTCATTAAGGCAATCAGCTAGCCCTTTATTCTCTTCTACATACCTTCCTTCCTTTGTTTTTAATTGAGTTATTCCTTGTTTTAATTTCCTTTTTTCATTTCAGTAGCAATGTTCACCAAACTGTGGCTCTCCTACAGTTGCAAAACTACAACTACCAGCATGCTCTGACAGCCAAAGATCTTAAGTGGACACTGTCAGATCCAAAACCTTTTAATATGTTGTTACTGATGAAAATTAAAGACCTTTTGTAATATGGTTGTTTACGTTTTTTTGAATATTTAATGAAGAAAACGGCCCCTGGAAATCCCACCACTAGGTGTCCCCATACCTACTGGGACACTAACTAGTCCTGCAGCAGCATCATCTTGTCCATGAGTCATGGACAAGAGATCACTCATGAACAAGGCTACATGAACAGGTGCACCAATCACCTCCTACCACCACAAAGGAGGGACACGACCCCTCCCACCACTACAAGGGAGGGACACGACCCCACCCACCACACATCAATCACCTTCCACCACCACAAGGGAGGGACACGCCCCCTTCCCCTGAGGAGATTTCTAACATTGTGAGCTAATGAAAAGAGGGATTTTTATAATAATAATATAGGTGACAGAGGCATAAATATTAGATATACATTGTCAGGATCAGGCACTGAGTAACATATATATATATATATATATATATATATATATATATATATATATATAGGGGAATATGCAAATCAGCTCATTACATCACCTTCTCAGGCGATGTTCCCTGGTATCAGCTTAGCTCCAGTTACGGAATATTAAAAGCTAATCGAAATTAATGCCAAACCAGAACTCTCTCTCCAGAAGGAAAGAGGACCCATCTGCAGACAGCTGTTTCGGGGTTTATTGAAAGAGCTTTATTGTCCGTTCGCGACTATGTGGGGGTGGGGAGGGGGCGGATCACAGGGCCAAACTGCTGGGCTGTATCTTCAAGGAGACATGGGAGAAGGAGAGGGGTCTCGACGGCCGGGCTGTCCAAGATGGGATAGTCTCTAAGCAGGCTCTTGATGAACCTGCGGCAGTCCCGGACGTACATGTTCTCCCTTTTGATCACGAGGCGGTTCCTGGCAAGCCACACTGCATCCTTAAAACAGTTCATAAGGCGCCAGGCCTCCTGGATGGCCTCCACGTCGTTGGTCCCAGGGAACAGACCAAAAAGCACCGAATGGTTCGGTTCCTGGGTACAGAGTCTCTGAGTTCATGTTCCAGGGCGTCCAACAGACCCTGTGCAAAGGGGCACTGCCAAAACATGTGCAAAGATGTTTCCTCCACATAGGGGCACAGGTAGCAGTACCGGGTTGTGCACAGGTTGCGGGCATGCATGAACGACCTGAGAGAGAGTCCTCCCTTGATGGCCATCCACGACAAGTCCTTGTGTCCATTGGTAAGCCGCTTTGAGGCCACATTAGTCCAAACTGTCTCTGCAGTGGCTGCGGGGAGTCCCGGAACCAGCTCAGTCAAGTCCTTAGCTCGGATGAGCTTGTAGATTGTCTTTGGCTTCCATAGGTCAGGTTTCAGTCCTTCCAGCTGGTGCTCCCTCACAAACCGGACAACATCCACATTGAACCAGGGAGCGGTCCAGTTGTAAGGGATGGAGCTGTCCCACCTGTCCCAGCCCAGCTGTCTCCAGAGGGGCATGAGAAACAAGCGAGACATGGACCTGCCCGCTGAGCCAGTCTTTTCAACAAGAGTCCACTGTACACTGACACATGCAAAGGAGGCCCTCAGCAGAGTGGGGATATTGGGTATTCCCTTCCCACCCTTGCGGGGCTTCTTGTACATCACAGTCGTCTTGACTTTGCCCCAGATGAAGCGAAACACTGTCCGGGTGATGGCCTTGCAAACGGTGGTATGGGGAGGCCAGGCCTGTGCGGTATACTGGAGCACAGGCAAAACTTCACTCCGCAGGACAAGTGCTTTGCCTTCAATAGAGAGCTTTCTGGAGCTCCATAGTCCGATCTTAGAGTTCATCTTTCCTAGTCGGTCTTGCCAAGACTTAAGGGCCACTCCTTCCTTCCCGAACCAGACTCCAAGAATTTGAATGAAGTCCGGCTTAACAGCAAAGGGGAAGGGGGCGGAAGAGGCCAGGTGCCATTCCCCGAAGAGCATGGCTTCCGACTTCCCGCAGTTGACATTTGCCCCTGAAGCTCTGCTGAAGTCCTCGCAAGTCTGGACGAGTGCAGTCACCGAATGCTGGTCAGCGTGGAAGACGCTCACGTCGTCCATGTAGAGCGAGCACTTGACCTCGTAGCGATCTGGTCCTGGTGCGGTGATCCCTCTGCTCTCTCCATTCTGCCGGCTAGTCTCAGCGAAGAGCTCTATAACACAAACAAAAAGAAGAGGTGAAAGAGGGCAGCCTTGTCTAACCCCTGAAAGGATGGAAAAGGGGTTAGTCTTCCAGCCGTTCACCAACACCGTGCTGTAAATATCAAAATACATGACGTTAACAAAAGAGCAAAACATCTTCCCCAGACCTAGCCTGCACAAAGCCCTGCCAATGAATGCGCGGGAGACACGGTCAAACACCTTCTCCTGATCCAAACTGACCAGGGCGGAGCGGCCACGACGGTCCTGGATGTAATGGACCGTGTCTCTCACAAGGGCAAGGCTGTCAGCAATCCTGCAACCAGGAATGCGCAGGTCTGGTCCGGATGGACGATCTGCCCGATGACAGATTTCAGCCTGTTGGCCAGCACCTTGGCGAGGATCTTGTAGTCCACGTCCAGGAGAGGGATGGGATGCCAGTTTTTCAGGTCACATCTCTCCCCCTTCCGCTTATACAAGATCGTGATCATCCCTTCCCTCAACGACGGAGGCATTCTGCCCCCCACCACCATCTCCTCGTACACCTCCAACAGGTCTGGACAGATCAGGTCACCCAGCGCTACATAGAGCTTGGCCGGGAGACCGTCACTGCCCGGGGTCCTGCTGGGCTTAATGAATTTAGCGGCAGAGAGCAGCTCCCCCACCGTCAAGGGATCGTCCATAGCCGCCGCTAGTGTTGCTCACGAATATTCGCAATTCGAATATTATTCGCGAATATCGCATATTCGCGAATTCGCGAATTTCGCGAATTTCGCGAATATAGCGCTATATATTCGTAATTACGAATATTCGTTTTTTTATTTATTTTTTTTTTATTTTTTTTCACAGTACACATCACAGTGATCATCCCTCTCTGCTTCCAGCTTGTGTGGTGTAAAGAATACTACTGTGTGAGACTGGCGTGCGCAAATTCGCACATGCGAAAATTCGCATATGCTAATTTTCGCATATGCACATTTTCGCGTATGCTAATTTTGTATATGCTAATATTCACATATGTTAATTTTCGCATACGCGAATTTACGCATATGCGAAAATAAAACGAGAATATAACGAATATGCGAATATTCGCGAATATATGGCGAATTTTCGTCCATATATTCGCGAATATTCGCGAATTCGAATATGGCCTATGCCGCTCAACACTAGCCGCCGCACCTGCGGGATCAACAACGTTAGTGATACCTGACAGGAACCTCTCGGCGGCTTCAGGGTCGGATGACTTGGGGGCGTAGAGGTTGCTGTAGAAGTCGGAGATGACCCCCACCACCTCCTCCTTGCCCCTCCTCATGTGTCCGGTCTCATCTCGTAGCTCAGTCAGGGGCGTGTGGCCAGCATGGAGCTTCCTGAAAAAGAAAGAGTTACACTTCTCACCCTTCTCCAGGTTCTCCACCTCGGAACGAAAGACAATTCGCTTGGATTCCTCCTCAAAGTGCCTTTTCAAGCTCTTTTTGGTTTCCTCCAGCTCCTCCCTGATGTCCCAGCCACACTGGAGCAGGTCCTGCAGGGACTGCAGCTCGCGCTGCAGTTTCCTGAAGTCCCACTTCTTCGCACATGGCTGTTGTCTGCCTTTTGCCTGAAAGAAACAGCGGAACTCGACTTTAACATATTCTCACCAATTGCTGATGCAGTTAAACAGACATTTGTCAATACGCCATACAAGGTACGCATCCCTAAGTTCCTCCATGACCTCCCTCTGCTCCAACAGGGCACAATTCAGCTTCCAGGAGCCTGGGCCAGGTGGGAATCCATGGCTCAGAGTCCCCCGAAATCAAATGGCCCTGTGGTCAGAGAAGAAGCAGGGGACCATAGAGTACAACACCTTTCTGACTGCTCTCGAAGTGAAGATGAAGTCTATTCGAGAACGGATAGGGGAGGGACGGGGCAGGGGTGGTGGCTTTCGCCTTCTTACCCTCCTTGGTAGGCTTGGCCCTCCGTGCTGCTGGCTCCGGAGCTGGGGCTGGCTTCGGTGCTCTCGCTGCCACAGATGCCCATGTTCTCTCCCTCTGGGGGCAGTCCTTGTAGCTGTGGGCCGCCAATCCGCAGAGGTTGCAGGTCTTGCTCTTGGGGCAATCCTTGGTCGTGTGACCTGTCACAAGGCAAAACCTGCAGGCATCCTCCTTACAGTCCTTGCCCTCGTGGCCCATCTTGCCACATCTCCTGCAGGTCTGCGGCATGTCCGGGTAGAAGATAACTCCTGTGGAGTTGCCCACGGAGAATGTTGGTGGCAGGTGCTGTAGTCCATCTGGAGAAGCAAGGTTCTTGTTCAGTCTGACGACCACAGACCACTTGCAGGTCCAGTATCCTAGGGAGTTCAGGATGCGGGTGGGCTCCCTCACCACGGTACAGAAGCGCTTCAGGAAGGTCGAGATGTCCGTGCCTGGGGTGTGTGGGTTCCGCATTGAGACCGTCACCCGCCTCTCCTCTCTTTGAATAGGGCAGTTGCCCACAAAGCGAGAGAAAGGGGATTCGCGACTCACCGTTTTCACAGCCTCCCAGTATCTTCTACAGGTCCCAATGGTGGCAAAGGTGATATAGAAGATTCCGGACATGAACGTTGCTATTCCAAGGGTATCAGCCGTGGAGAAGCCTTGATCCGCCAGCATCTTCTTGCAGAACACGTCGTGGGACATGTCCGGCACCCTTCCGTCCACAGGCTTCAGCTTCAAGGCAACAGTCTGCCTTATCCAGGGCTCCAGGGTTGGAGCTTCAAGGTTGGGGATTCTGCTGCCCTTCTGCCTTGCTGTGGTGGAGGTTGAAGCTTGCTGTGGTTGGGGCTGGACCTCCAGGCCTTGCCCTGCAGCCTCCTGGGTGGATTTGCTGGTTGAGGGCATGGCTTCTTCCAGCAGGCTCTTTTCCGCTTCCTTGCTTGTGGAGAGGCTTCGCAAAGTCTTCTTTCCCGGGTGGGAGGAGCTATGCAAATCCTTCTCCAGAGGCAGCGAATTTCTTTGAAAAGATTCTGCGCCGCCTTCGTCTTCGCCGAAGTTCCGGAATTCACCGCCGATTCCCTTCTTCCAAGTTCTTCGTCGGCTTCTTCTGGAGCTGCAGTCTTCAAGATCTTCTCCTTCTTCAGATGTTCAGAGGCAGGCAGGAGATGATCTTCAGGTGGTATGCTCTCGAGAATTGCGGTTCTAATAAGAACGAAAAGTACTGCAATCGTACTATGCAAAATCTCTACCACAATGCTGGAAGTTCTTCTGCAGACAGCTGTTTCGGGGCACTTGCCCCTCGTCAGTACAGAGCAGGGTGATCTGGCTTGGCTGAGATGAGGGGCCTTAGACCAACTAAACGGGATGAGTATTTAACTAAGGCGAGTTCACCACTCCTGGTGTAACGGAGCTTTCAAGGGCCACTAAGCACTCTGCAGGCATTCTGGGTAGGGAAATATGCAAATCAGCTCATTACATCACCTTCTCAGGCGATGTTCCCTGGTATCAGCTTAGCTCCAGTTACGGAATATAAAAAGCTAATCGGGATTAATGCCAAACCAGAACTCTCTCCAGAAGGAAAGAGGGCCCATCTGCAGACAGCTGTTTCGTATATATGTATATATATATATATATATATATATATATATATATATATAGTGGGATCTGACAGGTACACTTTAAGCCCAAAGCATACTTATAGGCACCAAGACTCTCTGTGGCTCCTAGATGCATGGGCACTCTATGTACTGCCTACAGAGATTTACACTCACTGGCCACTTTATAAGGTTAATTTGCAATTACACACATTCAGTTGTTTATTACCACAAATAAATAACTAATCAGCTTCTGACATGGCAGCAACTCAATGCATTCAGGCATGTAGAAGTGGTCAAGACATTCAAACTGAGCATTAGAATAGGGAAGAAAAGGGGATTTAAATGGCTTTGATTTTGCCTACACCACTATAAAGAATGGATCCATCCTGCCTTGTATCAGTGGTTCAGGCTGGTGGTGGTGTAAAGGTGTGGGGGATATTTTCTTGGTGCACTTTGGGCCCCTTAGTACCAATTGAGCATTGTATAAACACCACAGCATACCTGAGGATTGTTACTGAACATGTCCATTCCTTTATGACCACAGTGGACCCATCTTCTGATGATACTTCCAGCAGGATAATGCCCCATGTCACATGACATCATCTCATACAGGACAATGAGGTCACATGTCATCATCTCATACAGGACAATGAGGTCACTGGACTCCAATGGCCTCCCCAGTCACCAGATCTCATCCAATAGATCAACGCTGGGATGTCGTGGAACCAGAGATTCTCATCATGGATGTGTAGCTGACAAATCTGCAGCGAATCTATGTGATGTCATCATGTCCATATGGAGGAACTGTGTGATGTCATCATGTCTATATGGTGGAACTGTGTGATGTCATCATGTCCATATGGAGGAACTGTGTGATGTCATCATGTCCATATGGAGGAACTGTGTGATGTCATCATGTCCATATGGTGGAACTGTGTGATGTCATCATGTCCATATGGAGGAACTGTGTGATGTCATCATGTCCATATGGAGGAACTGTGCGATATCATCATGTCCATATGGAGGAACTGTGTGATGTCATCATGTCCATGTGGGGAACTGTGTGATGTCATCATGTCCATATGGAGGAACTGTGTGATGTCATCATGTCCATATAGAGGAACTGTGTGATGTCATCATGTCCATATGGGGAACTGTGTGATGTCATCATGTCCATATGGCGGAACTGTGCGATGTCATCATGTCTATATGGCGGAACTGTGCGATATCATCATGTCCATATGGAGTGAAATCTCAGAGGACTGTTCCCAGTACCTTGTAGAAAGTATGCCACCATGAATGATGCAAAAGGGGGTCTAACCTGGGAAGCGAAAGGTTTCCCTAAAAAAGTGGCCAGTGAGTGTAGTAACCCATGATCTTAGATTAATCTTTAGTCACCTTAAAAAAAACATGTCCTAGTTTATGTTTCTTAAAGAGTTAATATTGTTTCAAAAAAAAAAAACTTTTGACATTTCATAGAGACTTGTCAAAAGCTTTGATCTGTGGGGGTCCGGGGGCTGAGATCCCGACCGATTTTTAAAACCAGTGGGAATCAGCATTTTCCTCTTGTCTCTATCTTCACTACAGGAGACAGATTCTATAGAAAGTCTACACAGAACCTGACATACAAAAGTTAAATAAATAAACTTAATTGAAAGAAAAACTTTTAAATACAAACATTTTTTCATTCTACAGTCAATTCTACAAAAACATTGTAAATACTACTATTTTACATAATGTGAACTTTCAGTGACATTATATTTTCTTTCATGTCTAAAACTACATTGTGAAATTTCTGGTTTTCTGTACTAGATTGTAGGGCACTGTGGGAGTTCAGCAGACTGGAGATAAACTACTCTCTAGCAGCAGTAGCTGTGTATATGAATTGTTAAAAAAATACACTTTTAAGCCAGAAATTTGTACAAAACCAGTATGTCATGCCTGGGGTAGGGAAAGAATGCAACCTACTACTTGCCCCAAACCCCTTTCCCTACCTACTTGAATGATCATGCCTAAATGGCGTCTCAAACTGGGTGATGGTCCCTACACTAAATTACATGTAGGGGGTCAGAGTATTCAGAATAGTCAGTTGAACCAGGTCGGTGACCCACAGACAGTTAAGGTACAAAATCCCAAAGTCAAAGACAGAGTCAGGACAGGCTTTGGGTCAATTTTAGATGGTAGGTTGGTACACAATCAGAAGGCAAATATAGAGTCAGGAAAAAGGCAATTGGACAAAACCTAGAGACCAGCGTAATACAGAATCAGAAGGCAAATGCAATGCAAACATTTTTTCATTCTACAGTCAATTCTACAAAAACATTGTAAATACTACTATTTTACATAATGTGAACTTTCAGTGACATTATATTTTCTTTCATGTCTAAAACTACATTGTGAAATTTCTGGTTTTCTGTACTAGATTGTAGGGCACTGTGGGAGTTCAGCAGACTGGAGATAAACTACTCTCTAGCAGCAGTAGCTGTGTATATGAATTGTTAAAAAAATACACTTTTAAGCCAGAAATTTGTACAAAACCAGTATGTCATGCCTGGGGTAGGGAAAGAATGCAACCTACTACTTGCCCCAAACCCCTTTCCCTACCTACTTGAATGATCATGCCTAAATGGCGTCTCAAACTGGGTGATGGTCCCTACACTAAATTACATGTAGGGGGTCAGAGTATTCAGAATAGTCAGTTGAACCAGGTCGGTGACCCACAGACAGTTAAGGTACAAAATCCCAAAGTCAAAGACAGAGTCAGGACAGGCTTTGGGTCAATTTTAGATGGTAGGTTGGTACACAATCAGAAGGCAAATATAGAGTCAGGAAAAAGGCAATTGGACAAAACCTAGAGACCAGCGTAATACAGAATCAGAAGGCAAATGCAATGTCAGGAAAACGGCAATGAGTCTAACCTAAACAGCGGCATAGTACAAAATCAACAGGCAAGGCAATGTCAGAAAGCAGGCAGGAGGTCAGGTAACAGGAGATCAGAAAATAGGCACAGGGAATACAGAAATCTGAATGATAATTTTAGTATGTACTGTATTTTATTTCTGCCATCAAGAGGAAATCCTGGCATTTCACAGAGCTGTTAATTTGGCTTTGAGGCATCACTATAGCTACAAAGTTTCCTTATGGCCTCCAACCCCAACAATCCTGATGGATTACCTGCAGTGATATTATATGGCACATTACATACACTGATAGTATATGGGAACTGGTCAGAAACCTTACTTCTATTAGATGGCAATGCTGTTACTCTGTAGCAATGTTCACCAAATTGTGGCTCTCCTACTGTTGCAAAACTACAACTCCCAGCATGCCCTGACAGCCAAAGATCTTAAATGTGCACTTTTAAATCCAAAAACGTTTTATATGTTGTTACTGATGAAAATTAAAGACCTTTTCTAATATGGTTGTTTAATTTAAAAAAAATATTTAATAAAGAAAGTGTCCCATGAAAATCCCACCACTAGGGGTCCCCATACCTACTGGGTCACTTACCAGGACTACTGAGACTTTTCTACAGTCAATTCTGCAAAAACATTGTAAATACTTTATTTTACATATTGTTAACTCAGTGACAATATATTATTGGGTCAAACAGAGAGTAGTTTGTTACAAAATCAGAAGGCAAATGCAGTGTCATGAAAAAGGCAATGGGGCAAATCCTAGAGAGCAGTATAGTACATAATCAGAAGGCAAATGCAATGTCAGAAAAAAGCAATGGGTGTAACCTAGACAGCCAGATAGTACAAAATGAACAGGCAAGGCAATGTCAGAAAGCAGGCAGAAGGTCAGGTAACAGGGGATCAGAAGATAGGCACAGGGAATACAGGTACACTAGTGATGGGAGAACCTCTATCAGGGGTGTTGTCTCCATAGTGAGCAAAGTTTAAATGCCCAGCCCAGAGGAATGTGAATGGAGCCAAGTGGCATGGCACTCACCCCTACTGATTGGCCAGACATGGCACCTCACCAGGTGAGGATGTTACACAGTACAGTAAAGTAAGGACTTGCCATGCATTTGAACCTATGCAAACCTTTGTTAAAGTTAGAATGGAAGTGAAAAGTACAGGCTATGAGCAAGTCTGAGTTTTGTCGAAACCAGAAGTGGAACTGACACATGAAAAAATAAGAATGGTTAGATTTGCCCCTATTACTGCGTTTTGGACCCAGTTTTTGCTAAAACACTGACCAAAAGACTATGTGTGACCCAGACTCAAAGCTTTTCGAAATGGATATTCCTAAATAGTTCTATGTTACACCTACAGTATGAAGTAAGCAGTGGGATGTTTATGATGTCATGTCCGGGTAATGTTGTTATCCTCTGGTATTACTATGAAGACACTGAGGTGGGTTCTAAAAGAGTCTAAACCTTCTTCATTTCTGTATCAATTCCACTTTTTACTGTATCACCACTTCCTGTTATCTCTACACGAAACACCACATTACACTCTTTCTATATTTTATTTAGTGTGATGATTGACTTGTAAATATTAATAAATAACCCATTCCAAATAATATATTAAAGAAACTGTGCACTTGAATATTGGCCAATATTTATCCCAAATAAAAATGTCTCTTCTGGTTTTATCTCTGCCTCCTCTGGATACCAGAGCTTTATTTTTCATCTAGTCAAGATCACATCTAAAATATCATCTTTATGGAGTCTAAATTGTTTCAATATTTATCATAAATTATTCTCAGTTAACTGTTTTTTTTCTATTTTATTTAACCCCTTAACCCCTTAAGGACCCGGGGTTTTTCCATTTTCGGTTTTTCTTCCTTAACTTAAAAAAATCATAACTCTTTTAATTTTGCACCTAAAAATCCATATGCTTTCTTATTTATTGCGCCACCAATTCTACTTCGTAATGACATCAGTCATTTTACCCAAAAATCTACTGCGAAATGGAAAAAAAATCATTGTGCGACAAAATTGAAAAAAAAAAAAAATACGCCATTTTGTAACTTTGTGGGGCTTCCGTTTCTACACAGTACCTTTTCCGGTAAAAATGACGCCATTCGCGACAGGTCCCGCCGGTAATGGCAGACATCAGCGATCGTGCTGATGTCTGCCATTAACTCCTCAGATGCCGTGATCAGTACAGATGTTGTGTCATATCAAACTGCAAAAAATCAAAAAGCAATAATTTTTTTTATGAAAAGCAATCTAAAAGTCACATATGCGCAACCAGAGTACTAAATCAAACTACAGATCATGGCGCAAAAAATTAGCCCTCACACATCCCTGAGTACGGAAAAATAAGAAAGTTGGAGGTGGTCAAAATAGGGCAATTTTAAAGTACTGATTTTGTGAAAAAAAAGCTTGAGATTTTTTTAAAAGCAGTACAATAATAGAAATGTATGTAACCAAGGGTATCATTTAATCGTATTGACCCAGAGAATAAAGAAAACATGTCATTTTTACCGTAAAGTTTTCAGCGCGAAAACGTAACCCCTCCCAAATGTATGATTTTTGTTTACATTTAAATTATGATTTTTGTTTACATTTCCTTACACATAAAATTTGGGGGGCATTTACAATACATTTTCGGGTAAAATTAGTGATGTCATTACAAAGTGCAACTGGTCACGCAAAAAACAAGCCCTCATATGGGTCTCTGCATGGAACTATAAAAGAGTTATGGATTTTAGAAGGCAAGGAGGAAAAAAAAACAAAAGGCAAAAATAAAATTGGCTGTGTCCTTGTACTCAGGGATGTGTGGGGGCTTTTTTTTTGCCCCATGATCTGTAGTTTGTTGTAGTACCCCGTTTGCACATATGTGACTTTTAGATCGCTTTTTATAAAAAAAAGTTAGCAGTTAGATCTTTGCAGTTTGATGTGACACAACATCTGTATTGATCACGGCATCTGAGGGGTTAACGGCAGACACCAGCCCGACCGCTGATGTCTGCCATTACCGGCGGGTCCACGGCTTCAAGCGAGTGCGTGAAGTGACGCTATGCAGTGCCGCACATTTACAGTGCATGTCCTTAAGGGGTTAAAAGGAAAACATGTTTTTTAAATCAACAGATGACAGAATGTTAAAAACAGATTTGTAAATTACTTCTATTAAAAAATCTTAATCCTTCCAGTACTTATATACTTCTGTATGCTCCACAGGAAGTGCTTTTCTTTTTGAATTTCCTTTCTGTCTGACCACATTGCTCTCTGCTGACACCTCTGTCCATTTTAGGAACTGTCCAGAGTAGAAGCAAATCCTCATAGCAAACCTATCCTGCTCTGGACATTTCCTGACATGGACAGCAGAGAGCACTGTGGTCAGGCAGAAAGGAAATTCAAAAAGAAAAGAACTTCCTGTGGCGCATACAGAAGTTTATAAGTACTGGAAGGATTAAGATTTTTTGATAGAAGTAATTTACAAATCTTTCTGTCTTCAGTTGATTTAAAAAAAAAAAAAAAAAAAACATGTTTTCGAGTGGAGTACCCCTTTAACTTCCAATTTTTACACTTTTATTCAAGGCTAGAAAAAAAAGAGGATAGCATTTGTTATATCTGTTTAACTTATTCCTTTTATCATTTTATTGTATAATTTCATTTATCTGTTTATTGTAATACATATAGATCATTTTTCTCTTATTGTACTTATTCTGAGAATACATTTATATTTTTATGATTATGACTATATTGTTAATGTTTATTTGAACTTTAATAAAAACTATGGGGGAGATTTATCATAACCTGTGCAGAGGAAAAGTTGCCCAGTTGCCCATAGCAACCAATCAGATCACTGCTTTCATTTTGCAGAGCCCTTGTTAAAAATGAAAGAAGCGATCTGATTGGTTGCTATGGGCAACTGGGCAACTTTTCCTCTGCACAGGTTATGATAAATCTCCGCTGGGGACCCCCGGGATCTCGGCTGCAGCACCCACCTGTTGCGGCTTCCGGAAACACTGGAAACAGCCGTCACGCCCCCTCCCATAGACTTGCATTGAGGGGGCGTGACATCACACGGGAGCGGAGTCGTGACGTCACGATCTCCCGTCACCGTGGTCATGAGGCGTTAGGATGAGACAGGTGGGTGCTGCAGCCGAGAACCCAGGTGTCCCCAGCGGCTGGACCCCCACAATGTGACATCTTATCCCTTATACTTTTGATAGGGGATAAGATATCTAGGGGCGGAGTACCCCTTTAAATGTATTAAAATCCACCTTCTCCCGTGACATCCTTTGTCGGCCACTCGCTCATTGGCTGATCGGATCTTTTGTCCGCCCTTTCAAATTATCACTATCAGCCGCACATTGCTCTGTGTAAACAGAGGATGTGTGGCCAATAATGATTAATGTAATGGTCTGCATGACCAATCCAGGGATTGATCGTGCAGCCCCGCCACATGATTGGTTGAGCTTTGAGAAGGTTCGTCAATCGAGCGACCGAGATTGACTTTCATTGCTCTCTTCCCGTTGGCCTGTAAAATGCTGCATTCCAGGGCCAGGTTCATGAATATGTGTACACCATAAGCCATCTCATTTATCTATTCATCTAAAACACACTGCACTTTAGAGATGTCGCGAATTGTTTGGCGGCGAACAGTTCCCGGCGAATTTAGCATGTTCGCGTTCGCATCGCCAGGCGAACATATGTGAAGTTCGATCCGCCACCTATACTTTAACATTGCAGTAAACTTTGACCCTGTGAGTCAGAGTCAGCAGACACATTACAGCCAATCAGCATCAGTCCCTCCCTTCCAGACCCTCCTACCTCTTGCACGGACGCCATTTTAGCCTCATTCAGCATGCTGCAGGCTTAGGAAGTGGAGGGTCAGAGAAGCTGCTCCTGCTGTATAGGGAAAGCGATAGCTAGGTTGCTGCAAGGTGGTGTATTCAGGGTCCTGTTTACTCCTAAAGCACTAGTGTAACATCTGCTTTAAGGACAGCACCAAAAAAAGCCCTTTTTAGGGTTGAAAGATATCAGTCCGTGTGTCTTGCAACAGCTGAAGGCACCCTGGTTGGGAGGGAACCGCTGGTTAAAAGGGGTACTCCAGTATAAAACTTAAGTTCCTTCAAGCAACTAATTACTACAGTATTCAAAGGGCTTAAAGATATCAGTCCGTGTGTTTTGCAACAGCTGGATGTACCCTGGTTGGGGACCACTGCTTAAAAGGGAAACTCCGCTGACAAGCTTTTTTTCTTTAAAGCAACTAACTACTACAGTATTCAAAGGGCTGAAATATAGCAGTCCTTGTGTTTTGCAATAGCTGGAGGCACCCTGGTTGGGGACCACTGCTTAAAAGGGGAACTCCGCTGGAAAGCTTTTTTCTTTAAAGCAACTAACTACTACAGTATTGAAAGGGCTGAAATATATCAGTCCGTGTGTTTTGCAACAGCTGGAGGCACCCTGGTTGGGGACCACTGCTTTAAAGGGGAACTCCGCTGGCAAGCTTTTTTGCTCATTGTCACACTAGTGCAAATCACATTTGGTGTGACAGCAAATAAAAAAATAAAAAACATTTTTGGGCTGTTAAATAAAACCAGTCGTCACTGTCAGTTCACGTCACAGTTGCCATTTTTTTTGCCTGCAGGGCAAATTGTGTCACCCTAGTGCAAATCGCATTAGGTGTGAAAGTTGTGCAAATAAAAAAAAAATACATTTTTTAGCTGTTAAATAAAACCAGTTGTCACTGTCAGTTCACGTCACAGTTGCCAGTTTTTTTGCCTGCAGGGCAAATTGTGTCACCCTAGTGCAAATCACATTAGGTGTGACAGTTGCACAAATAAAAAAAAAAATACCTTTTTTGGCTGTTAAATAAAACCAGTCGTCACTGTCAGTTCACGTCACAGTTGCCATTTTTTTTGCCAGCAGGGCAAATTGTGTCACCCTAGTGCAAATCACATTAGGTGTGACAGTCGTGCAAATTCTAAAAAAAATACCTTTTCTGGCTGTTAAATAAAACCAGTCGTCACTGTCAGTTCACGTCACAATTGCCATTTTTATTTTGCCTGCAGGGCAAATTGTGTCACGCTAGTGCAAATCACATTAGGTGTGACAGTCGTGCAAATAAAAAAAAACAAAAAAAAACTTTTTGGGCTGTTAAATAAAACCAGTCGTCACTGTCAGTTCACGTCACAGTTGCCAGTTTTTTTTGCCTGCAGGGCAAATTGTGTCACCTAGTGCAAATCACATTAGGTGTGACAGTTGTGCAAATTAAAAAAAAAATACCTTTTTTGGCTGTTAAATAAAACCAGTCGTCACTGTCAGTTCACTTCACAGTTGCCAGTTTTTTTGCCTGCAGGGCAAATTGTGTCACCCTAGTGCAAATCACATTATGTGTGAGAGTTGTGCAAATTAAAAAACAAAAAACATTTTTGGCTGTTAAATAAAACCAGTCGTCACTGTCAGTTCACGTCAAAGTTACCAGTTTTTTTGCCTGCAGGGCAAATTGTTTCACCCGAGTGCAAATCACATTAGGTGTGACAGTTGTGCAAATTTAAAAAAAAAATAACATTTTTGGCTGTTAAATAAAACCAGTCGTCATTGTCAGTTCAGGTCAAAGTTACCAGTTTTTTTGCCTGCAGGGCAAATTGTGTCACCCTAGTGCAAATCACATTTGGTGTCACACTCCTGCAAATTTAACCAAAGAAATGACAGGCAGAGGAAGGTTACCGCAGTGGCCGTCGTGGTGCTGGGTTTCCCTTTAGCCCTAGAATAGCCAGTGTTCAGAGGCCACGTACCCTGAACCCCCAAAGTTCTGAGGACTTAGTTGACTGGCTATCAAAAGACACCCAATCTACTACAGCTTCCGCTCGGAACCTTGACGCACCATCCTTCTCCTCCTCTAGCTTAGCTTTGTGCACCTCTCATGCTACCACTTGCCCGCCTGCCGCCACCACCAACACTAGCACCACAGCAGCTTTACATGATCCGTCAGAGGAGTTATTTAAACATCAGCTTGAAGACATGAGTGATGCACAACCATTATTGGCAGAGGATGTAGTTAACAGGGATATGTCTCAGTCAGGCAGCATTACACACATGGATGTACGGTGTGATGATGATGTTGTACCCGCTGCTGCTTCCTTTCTTGAGGTGTCAGATAGCGGTGAAGGTGTTGATGATGACGATGTGTCCGTGGATGCCACGTGGGTACCCGCTAGAAGAGAAGAAGAGGGGGAAAGTTCAGATGGGGAGACAGAGAGGAGGAGGAGATGAGTTGGAAGCAGGGGGAGGTCGTTGCAAGGAGCTAGTGGCACAGTCAGACAGCATGCATCGGCACCCGGGGTCAGCCAGACGGGACTCCAATCAACGCATGCTGTTGCCAACACCAGAATGCCATCATCGCAGAGCTCAGCAGTGTGGCATTTTTTTTGTGTGTCTGCCTCTGACAACAGCAAGGCCATTTGCAACCTGTGCCAGAAGAAACTGAGTCGTGGGAAGTCCAACACCCACCTAGGCACAACTGCTTTGCGAAGGCACATGATGTCACATCACAAACGCCTATGGGATCAACACGTCAGTACAAGCAGCACACAAAGTCAAAGCCGCTATCCTCCTCCTGGTCCAGCATATTCAGCCAGGTCAACCACTGCTGCCCTCCTTGTCCCCTCTCAACCATCCGCCTCTCCGTCTCTTGCCTTGAGCAGTTCCTGCTCATCTGCCCACAGTCAGGTGTCTGTCAAGGAGATGTTTGAGCGCAAGAAGACAATGTCTCAAAGTCACCCCCTAGCCCGGCGTCTGACAGCTGGGGTTGACTTGCCTCAAAGCGGAGAGTCAAACTGCACCAGCGCTCCTGTCGGCCCTGAACGCACAGGTGGACCAGTGGCTGACTCCGCACCAACTGGAGATTGGCAAGGTGGTTTGTGACAACGGAACAAATTTGTTGACGTCATTTAGGTTGGGCAAGTTGACACATGTGCCGTGCATGGCACATGTGTGTAATCTGATTGTACAATGCTTTGTGCTCAAGTACCCAGGCTTACAGGATGTCCTGAAGCAGTCCAGGAAGGTGTGTGGCCATTTCAGGTGTTCCTACTCGACCATGGCTCACTTGTATGCCCATTTTCCCTCCTGAAGACGCTACGAAAGTAGTGAAACATGTAGAGAGGGCATTTTCAGCGTTTTAATTAGCGGTAGCTTGTGTGTGCAATCCATGGTGGTACTGCAGCCCACCTGTGATAGTGAATACATATAACAGTGGATAACTGGATGGAATCTAAATACTACTACTAAGCACACCAACCCGTGATTTTAAGTGAACACATTCATCATTTACTATACACTTATTATTTACTATTTTTAACTAAAATATAAATAAAAGTTAAGTTTTAGGGGTGGGATTTAATAAGGGTATCAGTGACCCTGGGCTTCCCAGGGTCAAAGGTGTTTTTTAAAGGGGTCTAAAGCACGTTATTCCAAACCATTTAGGAATGTTAGGTGATTTATGCCCTTTATGGATTAAAACCAGACTCTGCATCAACTATGTCATTTTCCTTGGGAGTTTTGCCAGGGATCCCACTCCAGCACGCCACAGTCCAGGTGTTCGTCCCCTTGAAACAACTTTTAAATCACTATTGTGGCCAGAAAGCGTCCCTGTGAGTTTTAAAATTCGCCTGCCCATTGAAGTCAAAGGCGGTTCGCCCGGTTCGCGAACTTTTGCGGAAGTTCGCGTTCGCGGTTCGCAAACCGAAAATGTTATGTTCGCAACATCACAACTGCACTTCAGCACTTCAGTGTCTTTTTAACTGTGTACTTGTTCACTTCCAACAATCTCTTTGTATTAGAAAGATCCCCTAGCGATAAGCTGACCTCATGGTTTCATGCTGCTGGGCATGTTAAAGGGATATTCTGGATTTTTTTTTAAATTTGAATAAGCTACAGGGGCTGTAAAGTTAGTGTAGTTCATAATATAGTTTCTGTACCTGTGTTTTATGGCTGGTCTTGCAATTCTTATGTGATCTTTGCCCCGATGTTAATTTTTACAGCAAAATGAGTGTTGTCTCAGGTTTTCTCAGGTAGCAGTGTGGCCCGAGACATGTATGCCCTGAATCCGCTCCCTTTCTATAATGTGGGGCCATGGCATGTAACAATGGCTGGGACCCATGGTTAATAGCGCACGGCACTGATCGCAGTGCCGCACGCTATTAACCCTTTAGAAGCGGCGTTCAATGTTGATCACCGTGTATAAAGTGAAAGTAAAGTACCCTCGGCTAGCTCAGTGGGCTGTTCGGGACCGCCGCTGCAAAATCGCGGCATCTAGAACAGCTGAAGGACACAAGGAGTATGCCTACCTTTCTCCTGGTGTCCGATCGCCGAATGAATGCTCAGTGCCTGAGATCCAGGCATGAGCAGTCAAGCGGCAGAATCATTGATCAATGTTATCCTATTAAACCACATGGTCAATGGCGTACATGCTAAAAAATTACAAAATAGTGTATTTTTGGTCACCTTTTATATCATGAAAAAATGAATAGAAAGCGATCAAAAAGTCAGATCAGTACAAAAAGGGTACCGCTAAAATACTTCAGATCATGGCGCAAAAAAATTAGCCCTCATACCACCCCGTACGCGGAAAAATAAAAAAAGTTATAGGGGTCAGAATATGAAAATTTTATACATATACATTTTCCTGCATGTAGTTATGATTTTTTTCTAGGAGTATGACAAAATCAAACCTATAGAAGTAGGATATCATTTTCATTGTATGGACCTACAGAATAAAGAGAAGGTGTCATTTTTACATAAAAATGTACTGCGTAGAAACGGAAGCCCCCAAAAGTTACAAAATGTTTAGTTTTTTTCAATTTTGTCTCACAGATTTTTGTGTAAAATAACTAATGTCATTACAAAGTAGAATTGGTGGCGCAAAAAATAAGCCATCATATGGATGTTTAGGTGCAAAATTTAAAGACATGATTTTTTAAGGGTAAGGAGGAAAAAACTAAAGTGCAAAAATGGAAAAACCCCGGGTCCTTAAGGGGTTAAATACCCCAATAGCACCATGGCAAGGAAAATAAACAATACACAGTGCCCATTGTAATCATATCAGGTCCACCACATCTTTTTTCTGCTGTTTTCTGCTTCGGCTAATCGATGTTGATCCTGACCATAGCGCATATTTTCCTAATAGAAATTAAAAATGGATTTTTCACTACAATGTAATTTAGAAAATATAAATTTTACTGTAAAACCAGGACAAAAACATACAACACCTCACTTCTATCTGATTAGAAGAAGCACAACATGGAGGTAGTAATGTCCAGTTTTCAAGTACCGTATTTTTCGCCGTATAAGACGCACTTTTTCTTCCCCAAAACTGGGGGGAAAAAGTCGGTGCGTCTTATACGGCGAATACACCCCTATCGCGGCGGTCCCTGCAGCCATCAACGGCCGGGACCCGCGGCTAATACAGGACATCACCGATCGCGGTGATGCCCTGTATTAACCCTTCAGACGCGGCGATCAAAGCTGACCGCCGCGTCTGAAGGGAAAGTGACACTAACCCGGCTGTTTGGTCGGGCTGTTCGGGACCGCCGCGATTTCACCGCGGCGGTCTCGAACAGCCCGGCTGAATAGCCGGGTTAGTGCTTACAGGACACCGGGAGGGACCTTACCTGCCTCCTCTGTGTCTTCTCCGTTCAGGGATCCCCTGTAAGGCCGGCGCTCTCCTTCCTCGTCATCACGTCGTCGCGTACGTGCGTCGGCGTGCGTAACGACGTGATGGCGGCGACGGAGAGCGAGGATACCCGGCCGGCAGCAGAGACGTTCCGGAGCGACGGGGACACGGCAACAGCGATGGAGCGACATCCAGGGCAGCGGTGACGGGTCCGGAGCGGCGGGGACACGTGAGTATTACCTCCTCCTGCAGTGGTCTTCAATCTGCGGACCTCCAGATGTTGCAAAACTACAACTCCCAGCATGCCCGGACAGCCAACGGCTGTCCGGGCATGCTGGGAGTTGTAGTTTTGCAACATCTGGAGGTCCGCAGGTTGAAGACCACTATTGGGTTAAAAATCTTTATTTTTTTAGATTTTGTCCCTAAAAATTGGGTGCGTCTTATACGCCGGTGCGTCCTATAGGGCGAAAAATACGGTAATAAACCAAATATTTAGTGCTCGTCCTTATTATATAGCGTCTCGAAACGATTTCGCAGTGCGTTGTACATTCTCCGTTCCTGGTTCAGGCTGCAAATAGAGAAAAAAATTATACAGTATAAAACTAGGACACCTCAATGTTAAAAAACAGAAATTCCTGTTTTATTACATAAAAGAACAAGATACTACCAGAATTCGATCAGTCTTAGAACAGACGACCTTGTTTCTTTCTCCCCCAACTCCAGTTTTGCCTTCAATGGTTTCTTGACATGACCTCATGTTTTCATATGGCTTCAGATATAGAAATCAAAATACAAATATACGGAGATATATTCTGTAGGACTGGGGGGGAAATAGCAAAAGAAAAAAAAACTGAGAAATGTTAGAAGGTGCAACAAAAAAAAATATTACTGTTATGTACAATGCATTAAGAAAGTTTTTAGACCCTTTCATTTTTGTTATATTTTGTTATATTGCTGCATCGTGCTAAAATAACAAAAAGTGCGTAAGTTTTCCCCCATCATTCTTCACTCAATACCACATAATTACAAGGTGAAAACAGAATGTAACAAATATTTGCTAATTTATTCAAAAGGAAAAAATAAAATATTGTATTGACATAAGTATTCATACCCTTTATCCAGGACTTGGTTAAAGGGGTACGCCATTGGAAAACATTTTTTTTAATCAACTGGTGCCAGAAAGTTAAACAGATTTGTAAATTACTTATATTAAAAAATCTTAATCCTTCCAGTACTTATCAGCTGCTGTTTGACCCACAGGAAGTTCTTTTCTTTTTGAATTTCCTTTCTGTTCTCTGCTGACACCTCAGTCCATTTTAGGAACTGTCCAGAGCAGGAGAGGTTGCCTATGGGGAATTGCTTGTACTCTGTACAGTTCCTAAAATGGACAGAGGTGTCAGCAGAAAGCACTGTGGTCAGACAGAAAGGAAATTCAAAAACAAAAGAACTTCCTGTGGAGCATATAACAGGTGATAAGTACTGGAAGGATTAAGATTTTTTAATAGTAATTTGTAAAGTAATTTAAAACTCTGTTTAACTTTCTGGCACCAGTTGATTTTGATTTCCCCCCCCCCAGTGGAGTACCCCTTTAAAGCCTCTTGGTCTTGGAGATGGGGATTTTGGGATTTTTCCTCCAGTCTTCTCTGCAGATCCTCTCATGGTCTGTCAGGTTGGATGAGGACCATCAGTCATAACCGTGTCAGGTCTCTCCATAGATGTTCCATTGTGTTTGGGCTCTGGCTGGGTCACCCAAGGACATTCACAGAGTTGTCCCTAAGCTGCTCCTGTATTGTCTTGGCTGTGTGCTTAGGGTTATTGACTTGTTGGAAGGTGAATCTTCAGCCCAGTCTGAGGTCAATTGCGATCTAGATCAGGTTTTTTTTTTTTTAAACAAATTTTATTGAATTTTCATTGTTATAAACAAACATCACACATTGATAGTTAAGTGCGGAATATCGTCGAATAGGAGCCATAAGAACATTCAATAAATTACAAAACCAGAAACTGTAAACTCCACACAGCTAATGGATAACCCAAGTGGACATGCGCGGCAGTATCACAATATTCATTCGTCTCGCTCTAATTAGGCGTGCCATGTTCGTAGTATGTTAGAAGTCAAGGTCAAGAGGTAAGTCGTAATGGACCCAGTGAATCACTCAAAACCCCAAGACAGTACCAGTCTGTCGAGCTAAAGGGCTTAACTATGTCCTCGATTTCAGCTGATGTGTAGTGTGTAACAATAAAATCTTGCCATTTGGCGAAATATTTTGCCGTGTTTGTGTTCATGTGTCGTTCAGTATCAAGCCTATCTATCCCACATAACAATTTAAGTTGCGATATGACCATGGTGATTGTGGGAACAGAAGGGGAGAGCCAGGCTGCGAAGATACACCTAAGTGCCACTAAGAGGACAATGTGAACTAATTGGGGTGTTTTGGTGGGGCCTTGGTCGGTCAAGTCAGATGGTCTAAACTGATGAAACAATAGGGCTCTTGGTGTATGTGGTAGTGACATTTCCCATTTCTCTCTGATGTATGATATAATCATTTGCCAATATCTTTCTGTATGGGGGCACGTCCAAACTCCATGCCACATATTCGTCAAAGGGGTAGCACATTTAGGGCAGGCCGTGATACGATCGGGGAAATCCGGGGAAGGCAGTATGTTAAACCCATATAAGGCTTTGTGAGCCATTTTGTAGTAGGTTTCACGCCATCTCTCATTGATAATGCATTTACGGATGATATTCCACCCATTCAAGATACATTCCGAAATATCGTCTCCTGGTACCCATGAGGTCCACGCTGAAAAAATAGAAGAGGGTGTAAATTTCAGTAGTACTTTCCTAAGGGATGTGTATATCATAGAGATGGACAATTTACGGGGTTCCGAACCAATAAGATAGTCTAGTTCGTTCTTTGTGGCCTCTTTGGACAGGTTACGCAATCGACTAAAGAAGAAGGAGCATATCTGTTGCATAGGGAATGCATGAGACGGGGGAAGGTTGTGTAGGGAGAGCAGTGTGGTTGGTCGGAGCCATCGTTTCTGAGTAACGTCCATAAAGTGCTTGGCCGTCGTGAGGCCCTTGTCCGACCAAAGGCCAAGCACCTCAGGAGGAAGTCTTGGGGGAAACTCTGGATGTTTCGCCAGTGGTAGATGTTTGGATAAGAGGTAAGGCAGTCCATATAACTTCCTGACCTCCTTCCAAGATGCCACCGTATCCCTCAGCAGTACAGAGCGCTTCACTATGGAGGGGAGTTTAGAGTATGTAGTATGTAAGAGGACTGCTAGGTTCCATGGAGCCGCCAATTCACTCTCTAGACCGTAAAGAGCATGATAAGAGGATCCATGTATCCAGTCATTAACAAATCGAAAAAGACATGATAGATTGTATCCTCTCACATTGGGAAAATTCAGTCCCCCATCAGACCTATTGAGCATCAATTTGTTTAGTGCGATTCTGGGCCTCTTCCCCGCCCAGATAAATTTGGTGAATGCTGAGTTTAAGCCTTTCACGTCAGTATGTTTTAACAGAAGTGGTAGGGTTTGCAGGGGGTATAGGAGACGCGCAAAGCTGACCATTTTAATGAGTGCACATCTCCCCATAAAGTTCAGGGGGAGTTTTTCCCATTTACGTAATTCAGCTTTAATCTTGGAGAAGAGGGGAGTATAGTTTAAACTATATATGGTGTCGGGCGTTCTCCCTATTTTGATACCCAGGTAGGTGATGGAGGAGTCAGCAATGCGGACTCCCATACCTGATATCTCTGGAAGCCACTGGTGACGGAAAGGACCTAGGGGTAAAAGTTCCGATTTAGACACATTTATTTTGTAACCCGAGAACGCCCCAAATGTTCTCAGATGTTCAAGAATGCGTCCTAGGGAAGCAGTCGGGCCATCAAGGAACAATAAAATATCATCTGCGAACATTGTCAATTTTACTTCATTCTTCCCCACCTTAATGCCAGGATAAATATTTTCAGACAGTAGGGAGAGCGCCAGGGGTTCTAACGCTAAATTAAAGAGTAGGGGAGAGAGTGGGCAACCCTGTCTGGTGCCCTTGAAGAGAGGGAAGGGCGTGGATAGGATACCAGGTGTGTGTATTCTAGCCTTGGGGGTTGCATAAATCCCAGAAATGTAATTCCTAAATGACCCTTGAATACCAATCGCATCCAGCACCAGTCCCAGCCAATCCCATTTTACATTATCGAATGCTTTTTCGGCATCCAAAGTGAGCAAGGCAGGAGCTTCACCCCTCTGGGGCTGATGTTGTAGGCGATCTAGAACCGCCATAACCGTTCTCAAATTCATGGTAGCTGATCTGTTCCTAATAAAGCCCACTTGATGGGAACCGATTAAGGCTGGCATGAATCGAGAAAGACGGTCAGCTAAAATTTTTGATAGAATCTTGATGTCTTGGTTAATTAGAGATATCGGACGATAGGAACCTGGGTCAGTTAGGTCCTTACCCGGTTTAGGCAAAACTTTTATGTGTGCAAGAGAGGCTTCTGTGGGTAATGATCCCGTAGACATGAATACCTGAAACATATCCCTTAAGACTGGGGCAATCTGCTCTGATAGGGCTTTATAAAATTCGCCTGAATACCCGTCTGGGCCCGGGGCCTTCCCGTTATGGAGATGACCGATAACTCCCTGTATTTCCTCCACCGACACCGGTGCATTAAGAATCTCCCTCTGTTCTTCCGTCAGTGTGGGAAGTTGGACCCGTTTCAAGAAGGCCTCACCCGCCGAAAGGTCAGAGGGAGAGTTTTCATAAAGCGAACTATAGTAGGAGGACAGCAATTTGTTAATGGAGTGAGGGTTTTTGTGCGTGACTCCCGAGGAGTCTTTAAGTGCTGTTATGTGAGGGGTAGGTATCTTTCCCCTAGCTATACGGGCCAGTAGACGTCCCGATTTGTTACCGTGTCTAAAGAGATCTACCTCAAAGTGGGACCTCCCTAGGCGTTCCCTTCTATCCCACCATAGTTCAAAATTGGCTCTAGCCGATTTCCATTCCTCCCGGTTCTGAATAGTAGGGTGGGCTACGAAGGTGGCATAGACATCCCTTAGTCGAGCACTGGCTTCATTCAGATTTTTCAGAGAGGTGCGTTTTAGGTGGGCCACGTGTGCCATCAATTTTCCCCTTAATACTGCCTTCCCCGATTCCCAGAACAGAGTTGGGTCTGAGCGGTGTTCCCCATTATATACGGTATATTCTAACCACCAACCCCTAAGTAATTCGAGAAAGGTATCATCCTTGGCCAGCAGTGAGGGGTAACGCCAAAGAATATCTGTCCCTTTGGGGTAGGAGGGCAGGAGCCGCAGGCAGAGAGGGGTATGGTCTGACAACGCCAGTTCTCCAATGTCTACTGAGCTAACTTTATGGTAAAGTTCCGGAGATGTCAGTAGATAGTCTATACGAGACCAGGAAGAGTGGGCATTGGAGAAATGGGTGAATTCCCTATCATCTGGGTGAGACATTCTCCACACATCTAGCAGTCCCAATTGGTCTAAGAAAGGGGGCAATACACAGTCTCTGCTACGTATGGGGATTGCTTGAGATGTCGGGCCCTTTCTGTCCACTAGGGGGTCGAGGACTGTGTTAAAGTCGCCCCCCACTATTTTGTTCGTCGTGTTATCGTCATGAATTCTGTCTGCTAGAGCGTGAAAAAAGGACTTATTTTCCCCATTGGGACCGTATATGTTATAAATGCTAAAGATCTCTCCATTGTGGTCAAGTCGTAAGTGTGAGACCCTGCCTTCATCATCAGTGTCGTGTGATATAAGACCAAAAGCAAAAGATTTGTGGATCAAAGTGACCACTCCTGCTTTCCCATCCTGGGCCTGAGAACCAAACACCTGCCCCACCCATTGCTGCTGTAACCTAAAAAAATCTGAGCCAGCTAGGTGGGTTTCTTGGAGGAGGACAATGTCCGGGTGGAATCGCTTCAAATATCGTATAAAAAGTCTTCGTTTTTGGGGGGAGCGAAGACCCTTGACATTCCACGATATTATGTTAGGCATGGTAAATCAAGACAATCCAGACAATCCCTCATAGAGGGCTGTGCAGATATTATATGTGTAAATAGATATGAAAGGGCACAGCAGCAATGGGGGCATACCAAACATGACCCTGAATAAGCAATACCGTGTAAAGTTTCTATAAGGCAGGATAGGTGCCCGATAATAAACTGGGCAGTAGTTTTCACTAGAGGTTCCAAGCTGTGGGAAAGAACAAACAAAACAAAAACAGTATACAAGCAAATAACAGTTAACCATCCTGTAGAATATCCTAGAAAGTGTTGCTAGTTTAGCAAAACCTTCCTTTTGGATAATGGACTTCCTTTTTTCGGCCGACATAGGCATCAAAGTAATATCACACCTTTCTGGACGCCCATGCTCCCCCCCCTCCCCCCGACCCCCTCTAAGATGGTCGAGTCCCTCAGTCAGGTAGGTGAAAGGCCAACCCTGCCGTGCGGCCGTGCAACATTACAGCACCAAAGCCGGGTTGGAATATGGCAACATTGAAAACCTTTCGTATAACAACGCCATATAGGCGAGGAAGATAAAAACAAAGAGAAAACCTGGACGTCCGGTTCATCATTCCCGTAGTCCCAGCAGAAGGCTCAAAGGCAAGAAGGTGAAGTCATCATGAACAAGGAACAAGGAACAGCTGTGTTCAGTCAGGTGAAGATCGCCTGTCGCTGTCATAGCCACGGCCTGGAGAGCGATGACGTCTACGTCGGTGTCTTTGGCTTGCAGAGAATTGCGAATCTCTAGGTGCTGAGCGGGAACGATGATTCCTTCTCGGTGATCTCGAACGACGAGTGGGTGTCCGGGCTGGTGGACGGGAAGATGACGTGGAGGAAGAGGACAGCAGCTGGTCTATTGATGAAGATGCTTCCTCTGGAGTCTTGAAAGTGGTGGTAGAGCCGTCAGGATGGAACACCCTCAGGGTGGCTGGATACTGAAGTTGGAATCTATATTTCGCCTGAAATAGCTTAGTGCAAACAGTGCTGAAGGCCCTCCTTCGTTTCGCCACTTCTACCGAGAAGTAGATCAGGTTTTAATGATGAATAATCTCTGTACCATGTTCCATTCAGCTTCCCCTCAACCTTGACCAATCTCCCTGCCTTAGCTGTGGAAAAACACCCCCAAAGTATGATGCTGGCATAATACGCTTCACTGTAGGGATGGTATTGGGCAGGTGATAGGCAGCGCCTGGTTTCCTCCAGACATGATGCTGCCCGAACCATGATCACTGTAGGGATGGTATTGGGCAGGTAATGGGCAGCGCCTGGTTTCCTCCAGACATGATGCTGCCCCCACCATGATCACTGTAGGGATGGTATTGGGCATGTGATAGGCAGCGCCTGGTTTCCTCCAGACATGTTGCTGCCCCCACCATGATCACTGTAGGGATGATATTGGGCAGGTGATGGGCAGTGCCTGGTTTCCCCCAGACATGATGCTGCCCCCACCATGATCACTGTAGGGATGGTATTGGGCAAGTGATGGGCAGTGCCTGGTTTCCCCCAGACATGATGCTGCCCCCACCATGATCACTGTAGGGATGATATTGGGCAGGTGATAGGCAGCGCCTGGTTTCCCCCAGACATGGTGCTGCCCCCACCATGATCACTGTGGGGATGGTATTGGGCAGGTGATAGGCAGTGCCTGGTTTCCTCCAGACATGATGCTTGGATATACTGCTGTACGCTATAAGATTCCAGCGGCACGTGGATGGAAACCTATCTAGTACCTGTGTCCATACCTTCTCTTAGTCCAGTGTACAGTGTGTGGATGCTGTAATTTGTTGGTAACTGTACCAACCGCTGTGTCTACCTTGCGTCTATTTCCCCAAAAAATAAACCCTGCCTCCCTCTGTGATCCTTTTGTCCTGGAAAAATTAGACTGTTAGAAAGTGTGCTGAAAAACGTGTACCATGAGCCGGCATCGGTAACTACATTTTTATTTGTCTATTTTATGAAAGTCAAGCTAAAATAAATAGAATTGCAGGCAAAGGCAATTCAATAGTGACTGGAGGAAACAAACAGCTAGGTTCTCCTCCTCTTTGGGTTTCAAAGGAGATCAATATAGCTGACGTCCTATGGTAGAACCGCAGGAGAAGAAAGACATGACATGAAATGCACAAACATATGTAGCGGTTTTATTTCACACACCAAGACTCATAACCTTAAAAAAATGTCTTCTGATCTTTTAAAACCAACTTTTATCCTGATATTATTGTGTCAGAAAAGCTTTGAAAACCGTGAGCCTTCAGTGTTGTTGGAGGCCACTGATCATTGCATACATTAAGTGGTGTGTCATATTCCCAGGCGAGTGGGGAATATAGTAATGTATTATCAAGCACAAAATGTTCCCCACAACATCACAGAGTCATTATCTGGTTATTGTGTGAAAGATCTATTCCAACAGGACAATCTTGACGTGGAAAATAAAAAATAAATAAATAAATAGACACCAGATAAAAAGCATTCCTACTAAAAATTAAATGATCAAAATTTGGATATTTAAAGGAGTTATCTAGTATAAAAAACGTACAAGGGTCGGATCGTAGGGGGGTCCAACCTATGGGATCCTCCCCATGCCTTCTTTGAGGCCAAGTTCCCTCCATGTATCTCTATGGGAAAGCCGGAGATGTTGTACCTGAATGCTGTAGATGCATGGAGTGGACGCGTCGGCTTCCACTTCGTGCTGTGGTCGACGCATTTCATGCATGCAGAGAGCCGGGATGCTGGAGGGGAGATCGGTCGGACTCCCTGTGATCTGACACTTATCCCCTATCCTGTTTCACACCGCCTCCCATTGACTTGCATTGAGGAGGCGTGGGGTGATGTCACAAGGGGCATGGCAGTGACGTCACAACCCCACCACCCGTTCCAAACTTTCAGAAAAAAAAATTCTGAACACCTTGGCAGCGGAGTACCAATCTAATATCAATGGATTCTGTTGTGGGCCCTTCATTTCTAATGTATACGTGATGTGCAAGTGATGGTTTTTTTTTTCGGACCCAATTTAATTGGTTATGTTTGGGGCCGTTCAGGTTTAATTCATAATGGACCCATTAGTGCTGTTTTTTTCAGACCCTATCAACCCCTTAACGACCAAGGATGTATATTTACGTCCTTGGCCGGCTCCCATGATATAACACGGGGTCACATGGTGACCCCGTGTCATACCGGGTCGGTCCCGGCATGTAACTGAAGCCGGGATCCGGGGCTAATAGCGCGGCAGCGATCGCGGTGCCATGTGCTATCAACCCTTTAGACGCGGCGTTCAAAGTTGAATGCCGCGTCTAAAACGAAAGTAAAAGCTTCCCGGCTGCTCAGTGGGGCTGATCGGGACAACTGCAGTGAAAATGCGGTGCCCCGATCAGCTAGGACGCGAGTGGAGGTCCTCTGACCTTCCTCCGGCATGTCGGTTCGGCGATTGATTTCACCAAGCCGGAGATGCAGGCTTGAGCAATCGACCGCCAATAACACTGATCAATGAAAAGCTATGGCTTTGCAGTGATCAGTGTAAAACATCAGTGTGTGCAGTGTTATAGCCCCCTATGGGAGCTATAACACTGCGAAAAAAGTTAATAAATGTGATTTAACCCTTTCCCTAATAAAAGTCCAAATCACCCCCCTTTTCCCATTAAAAAAACATGTAAATAAAAATAAATATAAACATATGTGGTATCGCCGAGTGTGTAAATGTCCGAACTATAAAAATATATAATTAATTAAACCGCGCAGTCAATGGCGTATGCGCAAAAAAATTCCAAAGTCCAAAATAACATATTTTTGGTCGCTTTTTATATCATGAAAAAATGAATATAAAGCTATCAAAAAGTCCAATCAAAACAAAAATGGTACCGCTAAAAACTTCAGATCACGGCACAAACAATGTGCCCTTATACCGCCCCATATGTGGTAAAATAAAAAAGTTATAGAGGTCAGAAGATGACAATTTTAAACGTATAAATTTTCCTGCATGCAGTTATGATTTTTTTCCAGAAGTACGACAAAATCAAACCTATATAAGTAGGGTATCATTTTATCCGTATGGACCTACAGAATAAAGATAAGATACCGAAAAATGTACTGCTTAGAAACAGAAGCTCCCAAAAGTTACAAAATGGCGTTTTTTCTTCAATTTCGTCGCACAATGATTTTTTTTTCTGTTTCACCGTAGATTTTTGGGTAAAATGACTGATGCCACTGGAAATTAGAATTGGTGGCACAAAATATAAGCCATCATATGGATTTTTAGGTGCAAAATTGAAAGGGTTATGATTTTTAAAAGGCGAGGAGGAAAAAACGAAAGTGCAAAAACAGAAAAACCCGTGGTCCTTAAAGAGGTACTCCGGTGCTTAAACATCTTATCCCCTATCCAAAGGATAGGGGATAAGATGCCTGATCGCAGGAGTCCCGCAGCTGGGGACCCACGGGATCATGCACGCGGTACCCCGTTTGAAATCAGTGCCCGGAGCGTGCTCGCTCCGGGTCTGATTATGGTTGACCGCAGGGCAGGCAGCGTGTGACGTCACGCCTCCGCCCCCGTGTGACATCACGCTCCGCCCCTCAATGCAAGCCAACGGGAGGGGGCGTGATAGCTATCACGCCCCCTCCCGTCGGCTCGCATTGAGGGGCGGAGCGTGACGTCACACAGGGGCGGAGCGTGACGTCACACAGGGACGGAGGCGTGACGTCACACGCCGCCGGCCCTGCGGTCGCCGGTAATCATTCCCGGAGTGAACACGCTCCGGGCACTGATTACAAACGGGGTGCCGCGTGCATGATCCCGGGGGTCCCCAGCTGCGGGACTCCCGCGAACAGGCATCTTATCCCCTATCCTTTGGATAGGGGATAAGATGTTTAAGCACTGGAGAACCCCTTTAAGGGGTTAAAGTGAGTGGGTTCTATTGGGGGCTGTTCATGTCTAACGAATAAGGAATGTACTGGCGCAGTTTTTTTCAGACCACAAGTAAAGGGGTTGTGTTGGGGGAAGGGCATTTCTAACATGTAAAGGATCCTTTGGTGCTTTTTTTTCTCACACCCCATTAAAATCAATGGGGGAGATTTATCAAAGCTGTCTATGTTCCGCATCAATATAGACCAAACTACAGAGGGTTAGGCCGGTCTATTGTGCGCCAAATTTATCAAAAGTTGCACGGCTCTTGATAAATTCTGTGTACAGGGACTTCGTGATCTATGCTTTAGACTGTATTTAAACCTGCTCCAGCATGGTCTGACATTTCGGCGTACTTTCAGCCGATGCGACTTGTTGCTGAAAAGTCGCTTTTGATAAATTCAGCACCAATGCATTTTTCCATCTAAAATAGACTAAAATGCATCATGTTGTAAAAATCCTCTAAAGCAAAAGTCGCTGAAAAGTCGGACATATTTAGACTGCGACTTTCTGTGCGACAAATTTAGATAGGAAAAACCAGTCTAAATCCTTTGACAAATCTCCCCCAATGGGTTTAGTTAGGGGCCATTCATTTCTAACATGTAAAGGATCCATTGATGAGTTTTTTAAGACCCCATTAAAATAATGGGTTCTGTTGGGGGCTGTTTGTACAATATATGAAGGAACCACTAGTGCTGTTTTTTGCACCCCATTAAAGCCAGTGGGTTCAGTTAGGGGCCCTTCACGTCTGATGTATAAATCCCTTATATATCAGACGTGAATGCTGTTTTTTTGGACCCTATTTATGTTAATGTAATGTAAAGCCTAAAATATTGCCTTTATCTGGTGCACAATATATGTTTTGTATTGTGAAAAAATGTTTTGCGGTTACCGAGTGAAATGACATGTACTCTTTACATGGCATGTACTTCATACTGGTGCTTCATGCTATAATTTTACTACTTGTATGTTTCATTTCACAATTGGGGGTAAATTTGGGAATACTACGAAAACAAATTCTAAATTACAGCACAACATCTTCGAGCTCCCACGTAAAGACCCCGCTCTATAAATACGTTTTTTTACACTGGGGGCTAGGCTGCTCCATCTTATTATTTTATGACACACTCATAGCACATAAGTTTTGCTAAGGAAATGACAGCGCGGGTTTAAAAACCCAACTTCCTGGAAGCTTTGAAGAAGTAGGTAGGACGAAACTATGCTCCGGTCTGAAGGTTTCATTGCATGGTGCACTTACAGCACTAAGTCACAGAGGAAGCTGCAAGAGGATTGATAACAAAGGTCTCACCATACATGAAAATGTCACTTCTCTAAGTTCATTCTGAATTGTTCTTAACCTGATGTTAACTGGATGGTATATATTGTAGGGAGAGACGCACCAGGAGCTTTCAGCACCATGAATTGGGGTCTACAACTTCTAGTACTTGGATTCCTTCTATGGGACCAGAATCATGTTACCTTAGGTAAGTGCTAAGCTTTAACATACTCTCGTGTGCTTATTGAAACCTCACTGCTTATATTGTATAATATTACTTAGAAGATTATATATATATATATATATATATATATATATATATATATATATATACAGGGTAATGTTGATTTTGGCATTGGCTAGTGGTTGGTTTTCTAATATAGATTGTGGGAAGAGATCAAGAAGTCTTGAGCTTTACGGACACCTGTTTTTCCCAAAATCTACCTAAAATAAAGGTTAATAGTTAGAACTTTATCATTGACCTTCATAATACAGTCCAATCTTTGGCTAAAGGGTCATCTTATATCAAACCATAATGGGGATCATCCATGTTGCGGGGGTGCCGCACTTCAGAATGCTTTGTACTATAGATTGTGGGATGAGATCAAGAGGTCTTGAGTTTACAGGAAACATATTTTTCGTAATTTATACCTTAAACAAAACCTGATAGTTATAACTGTATCAATTACCTTAATAGTACAGTCCAATCTATGGATAAAGGGTCATCTTGGACCAAACCATATTGGGGCTCATCCATGACGTTGGGAGTGCTGCAATTTCAAATGCTTTGTACTATAGGTTGTTGGACGGGATCAAGAGGTCTTGAGCTTTACAGGAAACGTATTTTTCCTAAATTATAGCTAAAATAAATCCAAATAGTTATAACTTTATAATTGACCTTAATAGTAAACTTCAGTCTTTGGCTAAAGGGCCATTTTGGATCAAATCATACTGGGGACCATACATGTTGCCGGGAGTGCCGCACTTTGGAATGCTTTGTACAATAGATTGTAGGACAGGATTAAAAGGTCTTGAGCTTTATAGGAAACTTATCTTTCCTAAATTATAGCTAAAATAAAACCGGATAGCAAAAACTTTAACATTGACCTTAATTGTAAAGTTCAATCTATGACTAAAGGCTCATCATGGGTCAAACTATACTGGGGCTCATCCATGTTGCCAAGAGTGCCGCACTTTGTAATGCATTGGACCCAAACTTGTGTATGATTTTTATTTAATTTTTTCTTATTGTTTTACATATACAGTATGTCCTAAGTAATTTAATAGATGTTTTGGATGCATAGACTTCTTCATATGCAGCTTATCCATGGTGTGACTGCAGGGCTTGGGCATGAATGCGCGAACACGTACGAGTCTTTTTTTTTAGGGAGGTCCGCAACATTTGATACTATATGATATACTATTCGAAGCTATTATGTATTAAATATACATACAATTTGTACTGGACAATTAATTTATTGGTTAAGATGGATATACATGTAGTTTGTTTGCAGAATTTGTTGCAAATATTTTTGCTGTCCAAAATTCAGTTCATCTGAATGAGGTTGTTTTTTCTAAGGGTTTGCTGTCGTACGGTGTTCTATCTCTGGTTTCTTCGTGGTGTTGTCCTTTTCATAAACTTCAACAGGGTAAAATTAGCTCAGCATTTTATACAATATAAATGCACTTTTTTTTTATTTGATTTTTAGTAAAGTAATAATTTTAAGGGCTTTCTAAAAAATGAAAAAAGAAATAATAAAAGAAATAAAGAAATACATAAATAAAAAAAATAGTGCCATATTGTGCACTTTTTTAAACAGTTTTGCTTCTTTGTTTTTGATGAATTTATGGATCACTGATAACACTGGCCTTTCAAAATTTTACTTACCGTAATAATTTCTAAAAATCCATATGTGCTTTTGTCCCATAAAAAGTCCGAACAGATACATATATAGTCCTAACCTTTCCCGCCTACTTACATCTGTATTACTAATGTCTAAATCAGTGGTCTGCAAACTGTGGCTCTCTAGGTGTTGGGAAACTACAACTTACAACATGCCGCTGGCTGTCCCGGCATGCTGGAGGTTGTAGTTTCCCAACACCTAGGGAGCCTCAGATTGGGGGTTCAATGTTCTAGACTAATGGCTTTTCCATCCAATGGGAATGGGCCGGCATGTTGAAACATGGCTTTATGGCTATAAGTACCATTTTAATGTATGTGCCTATTTAGTATAGGAAATACTGTAGCGTATAGACAAACTATCTCTAGTGAGATTTTTAGGTGGTGCCCAACCCGGTCCTCAAGACCCAACTATATTTCAAATATTTTTGGTTACTCCATTGGAATTGAACAGGGAAAATGTAAATCCTGGACTGTTGGGGGGTCTTCAGGACAAGGTTGGGGGTCTTCAGCTTTATAGAGCTTCTTCCCATGTTTGTAGGTATAAATGGTGACCAATTTACCACCCCATAACATGGGAGGTCTACCTATAGGCAAATTTCAGATAAGTGTAACAAGGCCAGATCTCAGTCTCAAGTCTAAGCCCGACCATGAGTATAATATATATAAGCACCAATATTACTCTTATCTGAATCTTGCCTTTGGCATGGTCTTCTTGTGCCTAATTTAAAACCTGGCTTTAAATATGGGCCGTAAGTCAAATACATACGTCTGTGGATTCTACAGAAGTGTTCGTGTCTAGACTAGAATTCCTTATGTAATTCTTACAACATGTCTTCGCGCCTCTGTTTCCTCCCAAAATAATAGCAATGCAATCATTTACTCTGCAACGAGTTCTTTGGCCTGTCCGTCAATAGACCCGCGTGAACTGGACTTGTACATGATGAGCTATATATATTTCAAGTAAATTTCTTCATTGCGTCTCATATATTTCTAGCTCGATTAGAACATTTCCTCCGGACTTTATGCTGAGATACATTACATTCAGAGAACGGAGAGAGAAGTGGTGGATTGGGTGCCGTGATGTGACGCATAGGCTAGATTTTGCAATTGAGTATCTCTATGTAGCAAGCAACCATGGCATGTAACTTCTCCTAAATATATATATATATAGTGGGGGAAAAAAATATTTAGTCAGCCACGAATTGTGCAAGTTTCCCACTTAAAAGGATTAGAGAGGCCTGTAATTTTCATCATAGGTATACCTCAACTTTGAGAGACATGATGAGAAAAAAAAAATCCATGAAATCCTATTGTCTGGTTTTTAAAGAATTTCTTTTTGGTGGAAATTATGGTGGAAAATAAGTATTTGGTCAATAACAAAAGTTTATCTCAATACTTTGTATATACCCTATGTTGGCAATGTCTTCACAAGGTTTTCACACACTGTTGCTGGTATTTTGGCCCATTCCTCCATGCAGATCTCCTCTAGAGCAGTGATGTTTTGGGGCTGTCGCTGGGCAACATGGACTTTCAACTCCCTCCAAAGGTTTTCTATGGGGTTGAGATCTGGAGACGGGCTAGGCCCCTCCAGGACCTTGAAATGCTTCTTACAAAGCCACTCCTTCTGTCACGATGCCGGCTGGCGGGTAGTGGATCCTCTGTGCCAGAGAGGGATTGGCGTGGACCGTGCTAGTGGATCGGTTCTAAGTCACTACTGGTTTTCACCAGAGCCCGCCGCAAAGCGGGATGGTCTTGCTGCGGCGGTAGTGACCAGGTCGTATCCACTAGCAACGGCTCAACCTCTCTGGCTGCTGAAGATAGGCGCGGTACAAGGGAGTAGACAGAAGCAAGGTCGGACGTAGCAGAAGGTCGGGGCAGGCAGCAAGGATCGTAGTCAGGGGCAACGGCAGGAGGTCTGGAACACAGGCTAGGAACATACAAGGAACGCTTTCACTGGCACAATGGCAACAAGATCCGGCAGGGAAGTGCAGGGGAAGTGAGGTGATATAGGGAAGTGCACAGGTGAAGACACTAATTGGAATCACTGCGCCAATCAGCGGCGCAGTGGCCCTTTAAATCGCAAAGACCCGTCGCGCGCGCGCCCTAGGGAGCGGGGCCGCGCGCGCCGGGACAGGACCGAGGGAGAGCGAGTCAGGTACGGGAGCCGGGGTGCGCATCGCGAGCGGGCGCTACCCGCATCGCGAATCGCATCCCGGCTGGAAGCAGAATCGCAGCGCCCCGGGTCAGTGGATCTGACCGGAGCGCTGCAGCGGAGAGAGTGTAGCGAGCGCTCCGGGGAGGAGCGGGGACCCGGAGCGCTCGGCGTAACAGTACCCCCCCCCTTGGGTCTCCCCCTCTTTTTAGGGCCTGAGAACCTGAGGAGCAGACTTTTATCTAGGATGTTGTCCTCAGGTTCCCAGGATCTCTCTTCAGGACCACAACCCTCCCAGTCCACTAGAAAAAAAGTTTTCCCTCTGACCTTTTTAGAGGCTAAGATCTCTTTGACAGAGAAGATGTCCGAGGAGCCGGAAACAGGAGTGGGAGGAACAGATTTGGGAGAAAAACGGTTGAGGATGAGTGGTTTAAGAAGAGAGACGTGAAAGGCATTAGGGATACGAAGAGAAGGAGGAAGAAGAAGTTTGTAAGAGACAGGATTAATTTGACACAAAATTTTGAAAGGACCAAGATAGCGTGGTCCCAACTTGTAGCTAGGGACACGGAAGCGGACATATTTAGCGGAGAGCCATACCTTGTCTCCAGGGGAAAAAACGGGAGGAGCTCTTCTTTTCTTATCCGCGAACCTCTTCATGCGTGATGAAGCCTGTAGGAGAGAATTTTGGGTCTCTCTCCATATAATGGAAAGGTCACGAGAAATTTCATCCACAGCGGGCAGACCAGAGGGCAAGGGGGTAGGGAGGGGGGGAAGAGGGTGACGGCCGTACACCACGAAAAATGGGGATTTGGAGGAAGATTCAGAGACTCTGAAGTTATACGAGAATTCGGCCCATGGAAGGAGATCTGCCCAGTCATCCTGGCGGGAGGAAACAAAATGTCGCAAATAATCACCCAAGACTTGGTTAATTCTTTCTACTTGTCCATTGGACTGGGGATGATATGCAGAAGAAAAATTTAATTTAATCTTGAGTTGTTTACAGAGAGCCCTCCAGAATTTAGACACGAATTGGACGCCTCTATCCGAGACGATCTGCGTAGGCAATCCGTGAAGACGAAAAATGTGTACAAAAAATTGTTTAGCCAACTGAGGCGCTGAAGGAAGACCAGGAAGAGGGATGAAATGTGCCATTTTGGAGAATCGATCAACGACCACCCAAATAACAGTGTTGCCACGGGAAGGGGGTAAATCAGTAATAAAATCCATACCAATCAGAGACCAAGGCTGTTCGGGGACAGGCAGGGGATGAAGAAAACCAGCGGGCTTCTGGCGAGGAGTCTTATCCCGGGCACAGATAGTGCAGGCTCGCACAAAGTCCACAACATCCGTCTCCAGAGTCGGCCACCAATAGAAGCGGGAGATGAGTTGCACAGATTTCTTGATGCCCACATGACCAGCGAGATGGGAGGAGTGACCCCATTTGAGGATTCCGAGGCGTTGGCGTGGAGAAACAAAGGTCTTTCCTGGAGGAGTTTGCCTGATGGAGGCTGGAGAAGTGGAGATCAGGCAGTCAGGTGGAATGATGTGTTGCGGAGAGAGTTCAACTTCTGAGGCATCCGAGGAACGAGAGAGAGCATCGGCCCTAATGTTCTTATCGGCAGGACGAAAGTGAATCTCAAAATTAAATCGGGCAAAGAACAGAGACCACCGGGCCTGGCGAGGATTCAGCCGTTGGGCAGACTGGAGGTAGGAGAGGTTCTTGTGGTCGGTGTAAATAATAACTGGAAATCTTGATCCCTCCAGCAGATGCCTCCATTCCTCAAGTGCTAATTTAATGGCTAGAAGCTCTCGATCCCCGATGGAGTAGTTCCTCTCCGCCGGAGAGAAGGTCCTAGAAAAAAAACCACAAGTGACAGCATGCCCGGAAGAATTTTTTTGTAAAAGAACAGCTCCAGCTCCCACTGAGGAGGCATCAACCTCCAATAGGAAGGGTTTGGAAGGGTCAGGTCTGGAGAGCACGGGAGCCGAAGAAAAGGCAGACTTGAGTCGTTTAAAGGCGTCTTCCGCTTGAGGAGGCCACGACTTGGGATCGGCATTTTTTTTGGTTAAAGCCATGATAGGAGCCACAACGGTAGAAAAATGTGGAATAAATTGCCTGTAATAATTGGCGAACCCCAAAAAGCGTTGGATAGCACGGAGTCCGGAGGGGCGTGGCCAATCTAAGACGGCAGAGAGTTTGTCTGGATCCATTTGTAGTCCCTGGCCAGAGACCAAATATCCTAGAAAAGGAAGAGATTGGCATTCAAACAGACATTTCTCAATTTTGGCATAGAGTTGATTGTCACGAAGTCTCTGAAGAACCATACGGACATGCTGGCGGTGTTCTTCTAGATTGGCAGAGAAAATTAGGATATCGTCTAGATATACAACAACACAGGAGTATAGCAGATCACGAAAAATTTCATTGACAAAGTCTTGGAAGACAGCAGGGGCGTTGCACAGGCCAAAGGGCATGACCAGATACTCAAAGTGTCCATCTCTGGTGTTAAACGCCGTTTTCCACTCATCCCCCTCTCTGATGCGGATGAGGTTATAGGCGCCTCTTAAGTCAAATTTAGTAAAGATGTGGGCACCTTGGAGGCGATCAAAGAGTTCAGAGATGAGGGGTAGGGGGTAGCGGTTCTTAACCGTGATTTTATTAAGACCGCGGTAGTCAATGCAAGGACGTAGGGAGCCATCTTTTTTGGACACAAAGAAAAATCCAGCTCCGGCAGGAGAGGAGGATTTACGGATAAAGCCCTTTTTTAAATTTTCCTGGACATACTCAGACATGGCAAGAGTCTCTGGGGCAGAGAGAGGATAAATTCTGCCCCGGGGTGGAGTAGTACCCGGGAGGAGGTCGATAGGGCAATCATAAGGCCTGTGAGGAGGTAGAGTCTCAGCTTGTTTTTTGCAGAAAACATCCGCGAAGTCCATATAGGCCTTAGGGAGACCGGTTACTGAGGGAACCACAGAGTCACGGCAAGGGTTACTGGGAACCGGTCTTAGACAGTCCTTGGAACAAGAGGGCCCCCAACTCTTGATCTCCCCAGTGGACCAATCCAGGGTTGGGGAATGAAGTTGAAGCCAGGGAAGTCCAAGGAGAATTTCCGAGGTGCAATTGGGGAGGACCAAAAGTTCAATCCTCTCGTGATGAGATCCGATGCTCATTAGAAGGGGCTCCGTGCGGAAGCGTATGGTACAGTCCAATCTTTCATTGTTTACACAATTGATGTAAAGGGGTCTGGCGAGACTGGTCACTGGGATGTTGAACCTGTTGACGAGAGAGGCCAAAATAAAATTCCTGCAGATCCAGAGTCCAAGAAGGCCACGGTAGAGAAGGAGAAGGCAGAGGCAGACATCCGCACAGGCACAGTAAGACGTGGAGAAGCAGAGTAGACATCAAGGACTGTCTCACCTTTGTGCGGAGTCAGCGTACGTCTTTCCAGGCGGGGAGGACGGATAGGACAATCCCTCAGGAAGTGTTCGGTACTAGCACAGTACAGGCAGAGGTTCTCCATGCGGCGTCGTGTCCTCTCTTGAGGTGTCAGGCGAGACCGGTCGACCTGCATAGCCTCCACGGCGGGAGGCACAGGAACAGATTGCAGGGGACCAGAGGAGAGAGGAGCCGAGGAGAAGAAACGCCTCGTGCGAACAGAGTCCATATCTTGGCGGAGCTCCTGACGCCTTTCGGAAAAACGCATGTCAATGCGAGTGGCTAGGTGAATAAGTTCATGTAGATTAGCAGGAATTTCTCGTGCGGCCAGAACATCTTTAATGTTGCTGGATAGGCCTTTTTTAAAGGTCGCGCAGAGGGCCTCATTATTCCAGGACAATTCTGAAGCAAGAGTACGGAATTGTACGGCATACTCGCCAACGGAAGAATTACCCTGGACCAGGTTCAACAGGGCAGTCTCAGCAGAAGAGGCTCGGGCAGGTTCCTCAAAGACACTTCGGATTTCCGAGAAGAAGGAGTGTACAGAGGCAGTGACGGGGTCATTGCGGTCCCAGAGCGGTGTGGCCCATGACAGGGCTTTTCCGGACAGAAGGCTGACTACGAAAGCCACCTTAGACCTTTCAGTGGGAAACAGGTCCGACATCATCTCCAGATGCAGGGAACATTGGGAAAGAAAGCCACGGCAAAACTTAGAGTCCCCATCAAATTTATCCGGCAAGGATAGGCGTAGCCCAGGAGCGGCCACTCGCTGCGGAGGAGGTGCAGGAGCTGGCGGAGGAGATGACTGCTGAAGCTGTGGTAGTAACTGTTGTAGCATAACGGTCAGTTGAGACAGCTGTTGGCCTTGTTGCGCTATCTGTTGTGACTGCTGGGCGACCACCGTGGTGAGGTCAGCGACAACTGGCAGAGGAACTTCAGCGGGATCCATGGCCGGATCTACTGTCACGATGCCGGCTGGCGGGTAGTGGATCCTCTGTGCCAGAGAGGGATTGGCGTGGACCGTGCTAGTGGATCGGTTCTAAGTCACTACTGGTTTTCACCAGAGCCCGCCGCAAAGCGGGATGGTCTTGCTGCGGCGGTAGTGACCAGGTCGTATCCACTAGCAACGGCTCAACCTCTCTGGCTGCTGAAGATAGGCGCGGTACAAGGGAGTAGACAGAAGCAAGGTCGGACGTAGCAGAAGGTCGGGGCAGGCAGCAAGGATCGTAGTCAGGGGCAACGGCAGGAGGTCTGGAACACAGGCTAGGAACATACAAGGAACGCTTTCACTGGCACAATGGCAACAAGATCCGGCAGGGAAGTGCAGGGGAAGTGAGGTGATATAGGGAAGTGCACAGGTGAAGACACTAATTGGAATCACTGCGCCAATCAGCGGCGCAGTGGCCCTTTAAATCGCAAAGACCCGTCGCGCGCGCGCCCTAGGGAGCGGGGCCGCGCGCGCCGGGACAGGACCGAGGGAGAGCGAGTCAGGTACGGGAGCCGGGGTGCGCATCGCGAGCGGGCGCTACCCGCATCGCGAATCGCATCCCGGCTGGAAGCAGAATCGCAGCGCCCCGGGTCAGTGGATCTGACCGGAGCGCTGCAGCGGAGAGAGTGTAGCGAGCGCTCCGGGGAGGAGCGGGGACCCGGAGCGCTCGGCGTAACACCTTCATTGCCCGGGATGTGTGTTTGGGATCATTGTCATGCTGAAAGACCCAGCCAGGTTTTATCTTCAATGCCCTTGCTGATGGAAGGAGATTTTCACAGAAAATCTCACGATACATGGCCCCATTCATTCTTTCCTTTACACGGATCAGTCGTCCTGGTACCTTAGCAGAAAAACAGCCTCAAAGCATGATGTTTCCACCCCCATGCTTCACAGTAGGTATGGTGTTCTTTGGATGCAACTCAGCATTCTTTCTCCTCCAAACACGACAGGTTAATTTTTTACCAAAAAGTTCTACTTTGGTTTCATTTGACCATATGACATTCTACCAATCCTCTTCTGGATCATCTAACTGCTCTTTAGCAAACTTTAGATGGGCCCAGACATGTACTGGCTTAAGCAGGGGGACATGTCTGGCACTGCATGATTTGAATCCCTGGCAGCATAGGGTGTTACTGATGGTAGCCTTCGTTACTTTAGTCCCAGCTCTCTGCAGTTCATCCACTAGGTCTCCCCGTGTGGTTCTGGGATTTTTGCTCATCGTTCTTGTGATCATTTTGACACTACGGGATGAAATCTTGCTTGGAGCCCCAGATCCAGGGAGATTATCAGTGGTCTTGTATGTCTTCCATTTTCTAATAATTGCTCCCACAGTTGATCTTTTGACACCAAGCTGCTTGCCTATGGCAGATTCGGTCTTCCCAGCCTGGTGCAGGTTTACCATTTTGTTTCTGGTGTCCTTCGACAGCTCTTTGGTCTTGGCCATAGTAAAGTTTGTAGTGTGACTGTTTGAGGTTGTGGACAGTTGTCTTTTATACTGACCGCAAGTTCAAACAGGTGCCAATAATACAGGTAATGAGTGGAGGACAGAGGAGACTCTTAAAGAAGAAGTTACAGGTCTGTGAGAGCCAGAAATCTTGCTTGATTGTAGGTGACCAAATACTTATTTTCCACCATAATTTGCAAATAAATTCTTTACAAATCAGACAATGTGATTTCCTGTATTATTTCCCTCTTTTCTGTTACTCATAGTTGAGGTATACCTATGATGAAAATTCCAGGCCACTCATCTTTTAGAGTAGGAGAACTTGCACAATTGGTGGCTGACTACATACTTTTTTGCCCCACTGTGTATATATGTATATAGAAGAGAAGAAAGAACAGCACATCCACAAAGAGTAATAAATCATATGTCGGTGCGCGCCATCATCTGGGTCTTGGTAAGAGATCCAAAAGCAAAGATATCCATGGAAAGAGATGGCAGCACACAGCAGTTAATCAATCCAGGTGAAGTTTATTCATCCCTAGGCACAATACAAGGTGCTACGTTTCAACGACCTCACATCGTCTTTTTCAAGCATGTCAAAGTGAATTAAGGGGCTGTTTAAATAGCCCAAGAAAAGTACTTGCAATTACATACAGTAATACTCAATTGTAATAAAAATGCAATAACAGTGTTGTAAACATAATACAATTAAAAGCTGAGGATAAACGTGCAAATTAAAAACCATCTGTATCTAAAAACAGATGCCGATCGCATTAACAGTATAGTATACATCATAAATGAACTAATAACCAATTATGTACAGTGAATACACTCACCCTGAGAAGTGCGGGTTGTTTGTACATTACTAAGCGTGGGGAAAAAACAAATACGCAGGCGCAAGCATAACGCCTGCGTCTGCGTCAGGACGGAGCCAGACAGAGATAGCCAATCACAGAACGGCATCATGATAGTCCTGGAAACATAGGAGTTGCCTAGGCGTGCAGACTCAGTATTCACATTGAAGTACAGAGCGCCATCTTCAAAGTGGGATAAATACATATGAGTGAGTACAATTCGCCCATCACATAGATCATTAGGCAAAAGTCGTAACAAGTGAAACGGGATTTCTCACAGAGAAGCATACATACCAGGGCACCTCCAAAGTCCACTTCTGGGTATCACATTTTAGCCTCAATCTCTCACAAGGGCAAGGAGAGTTCGGCCCCTGTCGGCATTGTGGGAGCGACGCGCAACATAGCGCCACTCCCAACTGTCATCAGGAGTGTTTCCCATTGGACCCCAGTACGGGGGAGGATATTAGCCCTAATCATACACCCAAGCATATCCCCGTGTCACCATTGTTACAGTACATCACATACGTAGAAATATGAAAGTAGAAAAGAAGATCTGAGTATGTCATCTTGCTGGCCATGGCTATAGTTTCACATATGGCTCCATCCTGAATAATAGTACAGATGTAGAGAAAAATAAAGCTCCGCTTGTCAGTCAGGAGTGGTGTATTGTTCATTAATTTCTTATCCTGAAAATTAAAGAAGAAATAATTAGCAAAAGAAATATGTACATATGTATAAAAAGAAATTCACTTTAAGACCAATCCTACCAGAATAGGAAGCACTAAAACCATTGGAAATATATAGGACATCAGTCATCTAGTAGCCATTTTGCTGTAGGTCTTAAATTCAATATTAAGGCCATTTGGTTTGAGAGTATTAAGATTGTATATCCATCTAAGTTCTAGTTTTTTTAAAACCATAATTCTATCACCACCCCTCTTCATCATTGGGACATGGTCTACAATCATAGCACGTAAGTCCTTTTCTAAATGTTTTTGTTCAAGAAAGTGTTTAGAGACTGGTAAGTCAGTGCGTTGTTTTATGATACTGTATCTGTGCTGGTTTAGTCTACCTTTAAAATCACAGGTTGTCTCACCTATATATAACAGATTACATGGGCACCATAAAATATAAATCACATATTCGGAACTACATGTGAGGTAAAAATTAATAGTATATTCTTTACCAGTCATAGGATGGATAAAATTCTTACCCTTCTGGATATACCTAAAATTCACGCATGAGAGGCAAGGGTAGCAACCTTTATTTTTAATTGTAAGATATTTTTGTTTGTCCTCACCGCCTATGGCTACATCAGTTTTTACAAGTCTGTCCCTCAAATTGGGGGCTCTTCGGTATGACATCATAGGTGCAGTTTGAAATGAAGGGATATTAGGATAATTGAGACTAACAATATGCCAATGTTTTTTTTAATGGCGGAGGCAATTTTATTAGAGCAGTCATTAAATGTGGTAATCATCGGAACTCTGTGTTTTACTTTTTGTCTCTGTCTTTTAATAAGTTTCGAGGGATAACCTCTCTGACAAAACTCGTATGTCATTTTATCAAGTGATCTGTCCAATTTATTGTCATTATCAGTAATTCTTTTAGCCCTAATCATTTGACTAAATGGCAGAGACTCAACCATCGCCAGTGGGTGACAACTTTCAAAGCGTAACAAAGTGTTACAATCGGTGGCTTTACGATACAGATCTGTGGTCAATTTCTCTCCCTCAATGGTTACAGAAACATCCAAAAATTGTATGGTTTCTCTAGATTGTACCAAAGTAAATTTGATGTCAGGGTCCACAGTATTTAAGAACTGGTGAAAATCAGACAACTCTTGTTCAGTCCCTGTCCAAATTAAGAAGATGTTGTCTATGTATCGTCACCACCCAAGGATATGCCTTGAGTGGTGGGACACATTTCCATTTTTTTTTGGACCGTTTACTTAGAAACTATGCGATTAGAGCCAAATCTTATGTGAGGGATACATCCGATTTTTTAAGCAAAATTAGGGACATTAATATTCCCACCAATACCATCATTGCCTCCTTTGATGTAGTCTCCTTATATACATCCATTCCCCACTCACGGGGTGTGGAGGCAGTACGCAAAATGCTGGTAGATGACGCTTGGGCTACACCTAGGATTGATTTTGTTATATCATTGTTGCAGTTGAGGAGAGCGTCGTCTATGTGTCCCACCACTCAAGGCATATCCTTGGGTGGTGGTGATACATAGACGACGTCTTCCTAATTTGGACAGGGACTGAACAAGAGTTGTCTGATTTTCACCAGTTCTTAAATACTGTGGACCCTGACATCAAATTTACTTTGGTACAATCTAGAGAAACCATACCATTTTGGATGTTTCTGTAACCATTGAGGGAGAGAAATTGACCACAGATCTGTATCGTAAAGCCACCGATTGTAACAATTTGTTACGCGTTGAAAGTTGTCACCCACGGGCGATGGTTGAGTCTCTGCCATTTAGTCAAATGATTAGGGCTAAAAGAATTACTGATAATGACAATGAATTGGACAGAGCACTTGATAAAATGACATACGAGTTTTGTCAGAGAGGTTATCCCTCGAAGCTTATTAAAAGACAGAGAGAAAAAGTAAAACACTATTCATCGGAGGTAACACATGGGGACTCTAAAACTGATAGAGTTCCGATGATTACCACATTTAATGACTGCTCTAATAAAATTGCCTCCGCCATTAAAAAACATTGGCATATTGTTAGTCGCAATTATCCTAATATCCCTTCATTTCAAGCTCCACCTATGATGTCATACCGAAGAGCCCCCAATTTGAGGGACAGGCTTGTAAAAACTGATGTAGCGGTAGGCGGTGAGGACAAACAAAAATATCTTACAATTAAAAAAAAAGGTTGCTACCCTTGCCTCTCATGCGTGAATTGTAGGTATATTCCGTGCTGCGGAATCTGTAGGCGCTATATAAATAAAATTATTATTATTATTATTATTATTAGAAGGGTAAGAATGTTATCCATCCTATGACTGGTAAAGAATATACTATTAATTTTTACCTCACATGTAGTTCCGAATATGTGATTTATATTTTATGGGACCCGTGTAATCTGTTATATATAGGTGAGACAACCTGTGATTTTAAAGGTAGACTAAACCAGCACAGATACAGTATCAGAAAACCACGCACGGACTTACCAGTCTCTAAACACTTTCTTGAACAAAAACATTTAGAAAAGGACTTACGTTCTATGATTGTAGACCATGTCCCAATGATGAAGAGGGGTGGTGATAGAATTATGGTTTTAAAAAAACTAGAACTTAGATGGATATACAATCTTAATACTCTCAAACCAAATGGCCTTAATATTGAATTTAAGACCTACAGCAAAATGGCTACTAGATGACTGATGTCCTATATATTTCCAATGGTTTTAGTGCTTCCTATTTTGGTAGGATTGGTCTTAAAGTGAATTTCTTTTTATACATATGTACATATTTCTTTTGCTAATTATTTCTTCTTCAATTTTCAGGATAAGAAATTAATGAACAATACACCACTCCTGACTGACAAGCGGAACTTTATTTTTCTCTACATCTGTACTATTATTCAGGATGGAGCCATATGTGAAACTATAGCCATGGCCAGCAAGATGATATACTCAGATTTTCTTTTCTACTTTCATATTTCTACGTATGTGATGTACTGTAACAATGGTGACACAGGGATATGCGTGGGTGTATGATTAGGGCTAATATCCTCCCCCGTACTGGGTTCCAATGGGAAACACTCCTGATGACAGTTGGGAGTGGCTCTATGTTGCGCGTCGCTCCCACAATGCCGACAGGGGCCGAACTCTCCTTGCCCTTGTGAGAGATTGAGGCTAAAATGTGATACCCAGAAGTGGACTTTGGAGGTGCCCTGGTATGTATGCTTCTCTGTGAGAAATCCCGTTTCACTTGTTACGACTTTTGCCTGATGATCTATGTGATGGGCGAATTGTACTCACTCATATGTATTTATCCCACTTTAAAGATGGCGCTCTGTACTTCATTGTGAATACTGAGTCTGCGCGCCTAGGCAACTCCTATGTTTCCAGGACTACCATGATGCCGTTCTCTGATTGGCTATCTCTGTCTGGCTACGTCCTGACGCAGACGCAGGCGTTATGCTTGCGCCTGCGTATTTGTTTTTTCCCCACGCTTAGTAATGTACGAACAACCCACGCTTGTCAGGGTGAGTGTATTCACTGTACATAATTGGTTATTAGTTCATTTATGATGTATACTATACTGTTAATGCGATCGGCATCTGTTTTTAGATACAGATGGTTTTTAATTTGCACATGTTTATCCTCAGCTTTTAATTATATTATGTTTACAACACTGTTATTGCACTTTTATTATAATTGAGTATTACTGTATGTAATTGCAAGTACTTTTCTTGGGCTATTTAAACAGCCCCTTAATTCACTTTGACATGCTTGAAAAAGACGATGTGAGGTCGTTGAAACGTAGCACCTTGTATTGTGCCTAGGGATGAATAAACTTCACCTGGATTGATTAACTGCTGTGTGCTGCCATCTCTTTCCATGGATATATATATATATATATATATATATATATCCAGGGCTGGCTCCACCTATAGGCAAAAATAGGCATCCTCATGATGGGGGAGCCATTCTGCCCTCTGCAAGAGAGTTACTTCTCCAGGTCCTGACAGCCGCTAAGCTGCCACCCCAGTAGTAAGGTGATTACATGAGAAGGGGGTTTGTTAGAGTGTCATCCCAGTAGTAAGGTGGGGCCTCAAAGGGAGGAGTCAAGGGGGTGGTAAAAATAGAAATCCTTGCACCAGTCCTGTATATGCAGTATATATATATATATATATATATATATATATATATATATATATATAGGAAAACAAGCAAGTGGAGCGGCACATCAGTCCTTTAGTCATAAGGGGTGCAAGCGGAAATAAGCCCAGGTCAGGAGCTCTTCCTAGATTCAGATCACAGACATGAACCGCAGCACACCAAATTAACGTGAAGTGGTCTTTATTCCAACCAACAGAACAACGTTTCAGACGCCCATGCGTCCTTTCTCAAGCCTTGGCTTGAGAAAGGACGCATGGGCATCTGAAACGTTGCTCTGTTGGTTGGAATAAAGACCACTTCACGTTAATTTGGTGTGCTGCGGTTCATGTCTGTGATCTATATATATATATATATATATATATATATATCATATATATATATATAAACATAAGAATAGAGATGAGGGAGTCTGTCAAGATTTGTTTCAAGTCTGATTCAGTAAATTCTGTCAGGTTGATTTTGGTCAGGCCCATTTGGATTTGGAAGCGCCACTATTGCTCATACAAAGTATGAACAGAAGCAGGGACCCCTGTCAGTAAATGCGGAACAGAGGGTGAGGCACCATGTGCAAGGAGAAGCAATTCCATCCAGCGCTTTGTTAAAACGTTTTCATCTTTATGTCAATAAAAGAGTAGAGAGGGAATCACGGCCTCTGAACGTGTCTCAAGCACATGCGTTCTTTTACCACATTAGCTGAGCCGATACAGAGTGTCCGGCCCAACTAATGTAAGTTGGAGGAAGCTCTGATGCATATAGCATCACTCCTTACCCCCAGGCTGCCTAGTGTACAGGAGTAAGGGACTAAACAAATCCAAACTAATATAAAAAACTTTAAATTTTAAAGAATTCAAATTTAATTCCGATTTAGGCTGAATCGATTTTACTCATCTCTAGACAACAATAAAATATATCACATTAAGTGAGATTTAGCGAGGTTTGGTGTCGTTTTATTTATTTATTTATTTTTTGATACGTTAAGTTAACCTTCTCTTCCTTTTTCTTCTCTTTTTTTTTTCTTTTTGGTTCTTTTTTTTATCAACCTTCTGACTAAAACAAAAGCTACATCTGTGGTATGAGAACCTAGTATAGATGTGTGTTCTTACATTCAGCTTTTTGAAGCAGTTATTGAAGCCTAAACCAAAAATGGACCAGGTTTGGTTGGGTTTTATGTAGTTTTTTGTAAATGCAACATCCAAATAACTGGTGTTTTAGAGGCATTTTTGTAAACCAAAAAAGGCCACAAAAAGTCTGTATAAAGAAGACCTTTAGGGTAGTCTTCAGTTCTGGTGGCCTGGGGTGGCCAATGACTTACAGGAGTACTTTGAAGAACTGAAACTTATCCCTTATACACAGGAAAGCAGATAAGTCTCTGATCATGGGGATAGGGGGGTTCCAACTGCTGGGGTCCCCCATGATCTCCTGTACTTACCCGTCCTTGGTGCGGTCCATGACCAACCTTCCGAGATAGACAGCCCTATCAACCAAACACCCACTAAGACTGGGGTCCTGTCTGTCTTGCTGTGGGTAAGGGATAAGTTTCAGCTCTCCAGAGTACCCCTTTAATGATTTTGCAGGTAAAATTGCAGTATAACCCATTGGCCTCTGCATGTTGGCATTATTTTTTCCTCATGTTGCAGCAGGAAAGAGGGGCTGTACCCTTAAAGGGGTACTCCGGTGGAAAACAAATGTTTTCAAATCAACTGATGGCAGAAAGTTAAACAGATTTGTAAATTGCTTCTGTTTAAAAATCTTAATCCTTTCAGTACTTATCAGCTGCTGTATGCTCCAGAGGAAGTTGTGTAGTTATTTCCAGTCTGACCACAGTGCTCTCTGCTGACACCTCTGTCTGTGTCAGGAACTGTTCTGAGCAGGATAGGTTTCCTATGGGGATTTTCCTCTACTCAGTTCCTGATATTCACAAAGGTGTCAGCAGAGAGCACTGTGGTCAGACTGGAAAGAACGTCACAACTTCCCCTGGAGCATACAGCAACTGATAAGTACTGGAAGGGTTAAGATTAAATAGAGGTAATTTACACATCTGTATACATTTTTGGCACCAGTTGATTTGAAAACATTTGTTTTCCACCGGAGTACCCCTTTAAGGCTCAGGTGTTATGTTTGCCACAACACTGATAGTAGCATCCATTTGCAAGGTATATGTTTGGATCTGTATGAAAACGAAATAACCTTTCACTTCCTCTCTTAAAATTATGTAAACATGTTGGATCCCTTTTTACAGCATGCATGTAAATTAAAAATATCAGCCACAATGTAAAAGCCTCTGAAACCTGCAGAGAATAACATGGATTGTCTCTTCACAATGACACCTTTGTAAGGATCTGAGTGGCCAGTCATCTTGGGGGGGGGGGGGGGGGGGGGTCCCAGATAAGAAGTGGTTTGTACCTAACAAAGTGCTCGAAGGAAGGACAACTAGTGAACTGGTCATGAGCACCCAAGGTTTATTGATGTAAGGAAGGGTGGTCAAAGCTAACCCATCTGGTTGGTTCACGGAGAGATTCTGGCTGGTCATGATAGAAAGAAGTCAGATCACACAGGACATTGCAGCTTGTTATATGTTATATGAGGTCAGAGCCCATTGTTTGGATCTATATGAAAACGAAATATCAATGTGTCTACAATGGGCATGGAGCAATAGTTAAAGGGCATCTGTAGTGTAAAATAAGTTATCCCCCGTCCGAAGGATAGGGGATAAGTTATAGATTGCGAGTGGTCCAGGCGCTATGACCCCCACCCCTCCGAGATCTCCTGTACAGGGCCCCGGCATTCTGCTGGAAGGGGCCCCATATCCCATAGAGAAACATGGAGGGGGTGTTTCAGCCACCCCGTCTTGCGGGGAAGAAACGCTCCCTTTCGGCAGAATGCCGGGGCCCCGAAGGACTACAGATGTCCTTTAAAAAGACTGCCTACACTGGTAAATCATGTTTCCCATCATATGGATGGCTGGGTGCGTGTGTGCATCACTTTTTAGAAGAAGAGATAGTGCCAAGATACACTATGTGAAGAAGACAAGCCGACTGTGGCAGTGTGATGGGCAGTGTTCTGTAAATCTTGGGTTCTGGCACCATGTGGATGTTACTGTGATTCCCTAACTTCAGCAGGATAATGCCCCCCCGGCCATACTACAGACCTTGTTCAGGAATAAGGAACATCATAAAGAGATCAAGGTGGTGACTCTGCCTCCAAATTCTCCAGATCCCAATCCGATTGATCATCTGTGGGATGTGCTGGAGAGACAAGACCAATTCATGGAGGCCGCACCTCACAACTTACAGCATCTGCTGTTAAAGGGGTGCTCCGCATTTTGTTCAGAAAGCTCGGAGCTGGAGGCAGCTGGAGGCAGTGATTCTGCCGTCACGACCACGCCCCCTCGTGATGTCACGCCACACCCCTCCATTCATGTCTATGGGAGGGGCGTGTCAGCCGACACGCCCCCTCCTATAGACACGAATGGAGAGGGTGTGGTGTGACATCATGAGGGGGCGTGGCCATGAAGTCCCAACCACTGCTGCAGGAACCTGGCATTTGTTTAGAATGCCGGGTGTTACGGGAGGCCGCAGCAGCGGGACCCTCACGATCAGACATCTTATCCCCTATCCTTTAGATTGGGGATAAGATGTCTAGCAGTGGAGTACCCCTTTAACTTCTTGGTGCAGATACCACAGGACATCTTTGGCTATCTTGTGGTGTTCAGGCCTCGATGGGTCCGAGCTGTTTTGTTTCTATGAGGGACCTACACAATACCATGTTATGGCTGACGGGTGTGCGTACAATAGCTGCGCTGTAGTATATACACTCAGTAAACTATCTGAGGCTGCGTTAGCTTTCGTAGCGTCTAATAAAGAGTGACAGCTTGCAGATTCCCCATAAACCTTTCCTTTTGTCAGACACCCAGCCATTGTGAGCCCTGTATTCTTCTCCATGCGGACATTGCCCCTCCAGTATCTGCCCCGCTAGTGCTAAGTCCCTCTCTCCGCTCCTCTGTCACTTTCCTCTTCATTGTGACATGAAAAACTGGGGGAACTTTTCTTCTTCCCTCCTCACTTCTATCACAAGCAATGATTGTCTCCTCCGCCGTAAAGACTGATAGATGTGACTGCCTTCTATTGATGTGGCACTGCCAGCGTCAACTCAACTTTCGACGGTACAAAAAAAATAAAGAAAAAGGGCCTTTTTATTTTAGGTTAAAAACCCTAAGGCCTTTTACCTCTCGAATGTGATTTTCAAGCAGTATGACAGGTTCTGAAACAAGGTGGCCTCTTCCATTTCACGCTCATGTCTGCAATCCCTTATGATGTTTAACCCTTGATATGCTAAAGAGACCTAGAGCACCTCACGTCAGATCCAGATATATCCTTTCTGTTTCATTTTTTTGTTTTCAATGCATTTTTTAAGGTTTTTAACTTGATCTAATTTTGCAATGTCTGTTCGCTTTTGACTATCGACACCCACATTTCTGTCGCTCCTTCACCACTTGGCTTCCTGTCGTGTCACAATCACCTTGTTCTGCTGAAAAACATCCCCTGCTAAATTGCAGAAGATATATCTGTCGATATATACAGTATGTACTGTTCATGCAGGTCTATTACATTTAAAGGGGTTCTCTGAAGGAATAAAAAAATTGGTGCCAGATACAGATTTGTAAATTACTATAAAATCTTAATCCTTCCAGTACTTATCAGATGCTGTATGCTCCAAAGGAAGTTGTGTAATTCTTTCCAGTCTGATCACAGTGCTCTCTGCTGCCACCTACAGTGGGGCAAGAAAAGTATTTAGTCAGCCACCAACTGTGCAAATTGTCCCACTTAAAAAGATGAGAGAGGCCTGTAATTTTCATCATAGGTATACCTCAACTATGAGAGACATTTATTTGCAAATTATGGTGGAAAATAAGTATTTGGTCAATAACAAAAGTTCATCTCAATACTTTGTTATATACCCTTTGTTTGCAATGACAGAGGTCAAATGTTTTCTGTAAGTCTTCACAAGGTTTTCACACACTGTAGCTGGAATTTTGACCCATTCCTCCATGCAGATCTCCAACACGGACTTTCAACTCCTTCCAAAGGTTTTCTATGGGGTTGACATCTGAAGACTGGCTAGGCCACTCCAGGACCTTGAAATGCTTCTTACGAAGCCACTCCTTCGTCGTCCTCTTAAAGAAGAAGTTACAGGTCTGTAAGAGACAGAAATCTTGCTTGTTTGTAGGTGACCAAATACTTATTTTCCACCATAATTTGCAAATAAATTCTTTAAAAATCAGACAATGTGATTTTATGGATTTTTTTTCTCATTATGTCTCTCATAGTTGAGGTATACCTATGATGAAAATTACAGCCTCTCTCATCTTTTTAAGTGGGAGAACTTGCACAATTGGTGGCTGACTAAATACTTTTTTGCCCCACTGTATGTCTGTTTCAGAAACTTTCTGAGCAGGAGAGGTTTGCTATGGGGATTTGCTCTCCAGTTGGGTGTTGGTGGGTCCCAATTAGCAGCCAGGACCCACGGCTAATGGCAGACATTGCTGATCGGACCGTTGTCCATCATTAATTCTTTTCATATCAACTTTGATCATGGTGTCTAAAACATAAAAGCAACATTGTTGGTTAGCTCAGGAAGCTAATCGGGACCTCTGTGACAAAATTGCGGGGTCTCGTTCAGGTGACAGGACTGGCAGAGGGTCCGTACCTGCCTCTGGCTCATTTGCTCGGCGCTCCATCTTTGCAGGTAGCCTAAGCAGTCTGTAGCCCTGGACCGCCGATAACTCTAATCAATAGTCTCCTATAGCTAAAACTGCATTGTCAATGTCGTAAACATAAAGAAACACCAGAAAAGTCTAGAACTGCTGATTTTTGGTCACTTTATTTACCAGAAAAAAAAGTACACTGTGCAGAAACAGAAGCCCCCAAAAGTTTGACACTGGCATTTTTTTTAATATTTTTATTTAACCCTACAACTTTTTTGGGGGGGCTGTACCGTAGATTTGTGGGAAAATGAATGATGTCATTAAAAAGTACAATTGGTGGCGCAAGAAAGAGGCCCTTATATGGGTCTGTAAGGGGGAAATTTTAAGCGTTATGGATATTAGATGGCAAGGAGGAAAAAACGAAAGTGCAAAAGTAAAAAACCTGATGTCCTTAAGGAGTTAAAAATCCATACTTGTTTTTATATTGGGCGAACCAGTAGAACAATAAAAACAAGGATTTCAAAACATAAAAGCCTGATTAAAAAATGTCTTTCACGTAAAATTGAATTACCGGCAAACTCGAAATACGGTGAGTCCTCTATAGCTCGGCATTTTGTTGAAAATAATATCACAGATTTAAGATGGCAGATTTTAGAGGAAGTACAGCTCAATGTCAATAGGGTTGAGAATAGGCATCGCTTACTGCAACGTGAGGTTTACTGGATTAGTCAACAGAACACTAAAGAACCGAGAGGATTGAATGGACAGTGTAATTTTCGAGTCTTTTTGTAATCTTCTGGTACATTGCTGATACAAAATAGTGAAGTAAGAATGTGTTAGCGCTATGTCAACCACTAAGTTAACACTTGAGATGCTGGTTTGTGTATTAGAAGGTATTTAAGTCATCTCCATCTCTGCCTCTGAGCGCATGATTAAGGGGTCCGCCCCGAAACGTTGCACGTCAGATGCAGCAATGGATGTGTTTGATTAATCCTACAGCTCTGATCTTACTTTAAAGGGATATTCTTCCTCTAGACATCTTACCCCTATCCAAAGGATAGGGGATAAGATGTCTGGTTGAGGGGTCCCGTCGCTGGGGACCCCCGCAATCTCGGCTGCGGCACCCCAGTCATCCGGTGCATGGAGCGAACTTCGCTCTGTGCACAGATAACTGGCTATGCCAGGAGGAGGCATGAAACGTCACAGTCACACCCCGCTTATGACATCACGGCCACGCCCCCTCAATGCAAGTCTATGGGAGGGGGCGTGACGGCCGTCACGCCCCCTCCCATAGACTTGCATTGAGGGGGCGTGGCCGTGATGTCACAAGCGGGGTGTGACTGTGAAGACGGCGAGAGCCCCAGGGGCGGGAGCCCTGTGATCGGACATCTTATCCCCTTTCCTTTGGATAGGGAATATGATGTCTAGGGGCGAAGTACCCCTTTAAGTATGTTATATTCTATTGGGAAAAAAAACAAGACAAAATATATAAAGTACGAAACCATGTGGAAGCAGGTCTGTGAATTTCCTTACCTTTAATATACGTTAGTAATCCGATGTATAGTCTGCTATATTAGTGAATATTGAATGGTGCCGGAGCATGGTGGAGCTCTGAGGGCGGAGGCATCTTTCAAGTGAATGAACTTTTTGGATACGCAGACGTGTGCTTTTTTTTAATTGGAGATGCAGGGAGTTGGGCCACCACCTATCTAATATGAATTAGAAGAAAGAAGTTCATCCAGCACTCAAGGTATGCAGATAAAATCAAGTCTTGCTTTATTAAATCTTCGGACAGAGAATGTGCCTGACGCGTTTCGGAGGTGGTGAGCGGTGCACACGTTTGTATCTAATACGAATGTCCTATTCTTACAATGGGTCATTGGTATTAAAGTCCTAAAGAAACCCTTTAGTTATTAGATCCCACTAGTAGTGGGTACGTGCTAACATTTTGGTTAGTGCATGAGACAAAAGAAAGCCTGTCAATAGGCCAATGACCGCATGAATTTTCCAGTAATACTGACAATATCACAAGGCCATCGGTTTGGCTGTAGATTTAACCACTAGCAGCAGCCGTAATGTTAGAATGCGCACCAAGAGGGAATTACAAAAGTCTTTGCTGTAAAATGAGGAAGTGAAAAAGATATCTTAAATTAAACAAATTCATCTTGAAAGCAAAAGGTCAAGGTACAATAGCACTCGCACGTGACAGCATATTCTGTATATATATATATATACAAACAACAAAAAACGTGGTCTCAAATGGCTGGAAGTGCTCAACCCCAAATGCGGTTGTGCATTTATACTGGGGGAGCAGATCCTGCCCTTGTAGTCCGTTGCTAGGGGCGATCCCCAGCATAAAAATGCATACAATGGAGGATGCCTGCAGCGGACTACAAGTGCCACAATAGAATCCTACACCAGATAAACGGTGTGGATATGTAACAATTAGAATACAATACAAGAATATGGATGCACTACTGTGGTAGATGTAAACAATACATTGGCTATCCCTCAACACTGATGTTAAAATTGAGACATTCGCCAGTGTATCCTTATATGAAGGACACACCAGAGCCCGCACACCAACGCCAAGGTTTCTCAATTTGGTGCGAGACCTAACGCTAGTCCTACCTGTGCTTGATAAACAGAACAGGGGCCAGTGGGCAATTACGGCAGCATTCGGCTGGCTCACAACTTCCTTCCAGATACCCTCCAGTGTTACTACGCACACATGCAATGGGAGGAGGGAGGCAAGCTGCAAGCCCCACCTGAGTTGGCTATTATGGGTGCCTGGCCAGGCACCCATAATAGCCAACTCAGGTGGGGCTTGCAGCTTGCCTCCCTCCTCCCATTGCATGTGTGCGTAGTAACACTGGAGGGTATCTGGAAGGAAGTTGTGAGCCAGCCGAATGCTGCCGTAATTGCCCACTGGCCCCTGTTCTGTTTATCAAGCACAGGTAGGACTAGCGTTAGGTCTCGCACCAAATTGAGAAACCTTGGCGTTGGTGTGCGGGCTCTGGTGTGTCCTTCATATAAGGATACACTGGCGAATGTCTCAATTTTAACATCAGTGTTGAGGGATAGCCAATGTATTGTTTACATCTACCACAGTAGTGCATCCATATTCTTGTATTATATATATATATATATATATATATATATATATATATATATATATGTATAGTACATATGAGATTATTTGTAAAATGTCAGTATTGAACTTGTTTACCATTTTTATATCCTATCATACTAAGTAACATATTTATGTAGCAGACAGAGGAGGTAGTAGTGCAGGTTAGCTGAGAGTAGTAGTGCCCGGGACCATCTGACAGCATTGTCATCTCTGGCCATCAGATCACTTACATTTGATCATGAGTTCATCTACTGCCCCCCATTGTCCCCTGATGACTGGGGCAAGAAACGCGTTGGAACATTTGTGTCTAATCTTCATTTGCCATACATGGGGTCCAGATAAGTACCTTTTCATATCCGTACCAGGTGACATACTCATCATTCACAGATGTAATGGTAGGATTGTGTTTTGATATGAAGTAATATTATTTACATGCAATATCTTGATATGGCTGCTAAGAGGTTTATCTGTCTCTGAAATCACAAATCATCAAGCTTTGTCCATTTGTAATTGAGATAGGGACATTATCCGTGCTCCATATCTGAGGGCTATTGATAGGTCACTGATATATTCATAGGGCATCTTCCCTTCTCCTATCCAATTTAGACCAGATAGAATAAACCAAGTGAGACAGAGAGCCTCCTCGTTGTGTTATAGATAGGGCCATATTAGGCCATTATAGGGGTAGGTTCCTGTGCGGGACCATCCTTATAATGACGCCCACCCCGTCTAGGTATAGGGGTAGTGCCAGGGATTTACCATCAGGGCAAGGAGGTAGAGGCCGTTCATCCATAAGGCCAATCACTCCCCTAGGCCCTTCCCCCCCCTACCTACCGACCTTATCCCCCATCCTACCCTATAGCACCTGGTCTGTACACCAACTATGGCAAGTCTCCAGATTGGTGGAGCAGAATAACATTGTCTTGTCACATTTGGGGATTATTGATCCCAAGACGACATATTTTTTATTCACATTTAGTTTTCGGCAATTATATGGCTCGTTAAAATCTTTTTCACATTTTTTCTAGATTTTTTGGCATTTTAGTGTAAAAATTATTAAAAGTTATGTTTTAGTGTCCTTTCAGTGATTCTATTTTGGCTGACACTAATTATAGACCTTGCTGTCTGGGAATTCTGACCTACAGAATATAGATAACATGTAGACGGAAAACACTGAAGGAAAGATGTGGAGCAACTCACCCATTCAAACGGAGGCAGCGAGACACGTCACATCACAGTAGAGTGATGGTACAGCGGGGAGGCGGGGGATGGATCAGGCGGAATCAGGCGCCGACACCTGATTCTCCCCGTTCCATCCCGCGCCTCCCCGCTGTAGCATCACTCGACTGTGATGTGACGTGTCAGGGCATGGAGGTAGAGGCTGTTCATCCATAAGGCCAATCACTCCCCTAGGCCCTCCCCCCCTACCTACCGACCTTATCCCCCATCCTACCCTATAGCACCTGGTCTGAACTCCAACTATGGCAAATCTCCAGATTGGTGGAGCAGAATAACATTGTCTTGTCACATTTGGGGATTATTGATCCCAAGACGACATATTTTTTATTCACATTTATCCCCACTGTAGCATCACTCGACTGTGATGTGACGTGTCTCGCTGCCTCCGTTTGAATGGGTGAGTTGCTCCACATCTTTCCTCCAGTGTTTTCAGTGTGCATTTATCTTAGTCTGGCGTGCAGCACCACCCATAGGAGATTACAGATTACAAGCACCAGCTACACTAACGTAAGTATTCAGGAAGGGCATCAAGCCTGACGAAGGGTCCGTTCCGGATCAGAAACGCGCTGCTGTATTGGCAATAAATTTGATTTTAGGACATTTATTATGTGTCCTTCTCATCTATGAACCTGTTGGAACGGCGCCTATCAGCTCAAAATCTCCCTTTTTTGCCTTCCTGAATTGTTTTCCGGACCTGCATTGTTCAAGTCCGGCTGAGCTACGGCTGCGGATCCAAAAACAGCACTACAAATATCAGGCATCTACTGAGTTGTTATGCGCAACCCCACAGGGTGAGTGCAACTACATCTATTGTACGCTTGTGCGTATTGTGACATATTTCACTAGGGGCGCATATCTCTTTTTTTTATTTTCCTCCTGTGCATTAACGTAGGTATAACACACACAGGTGACAGTGCCGGATACCTTTCTTTTCTTCTGTGGTCATATAAGTTAACATGTAATTTTCATGATAAAGTGTTCTGTGTAGAAATGAAATCCCCTAAAAGTTGCAAACAGCGCTAACTCATTGGACCAAGAAGTGGAAATATAATACAGAAATGCAGTTGTGTTAGTTTCATCTAAAAACAGACTTGTAGAAGCCTCATATGTTTAAAGGGGTACTCCGGTGCTCCAGCGTTCTGAATATTTTGTTCAGAACGCTCGGAGTTGGTGGCCGTGATCGTGACATCATGGCCACACCCCCTCTATTCATATATATGGGAGGGGGCATGGCGTGACGTCACAACCACTGCCGCAGGAACTGCTGGGTGCTGCAGGAAATCGCGGGGGGACCCCAGCAGCGGGACGCCCGCGATCAGACATCTTATCTTCTATCCTTTGGATAGGGGATAACATGTCTAGCAGAGGAGTACCCATTTAATCCTCTCCAGCTCTTCTATATCCTTTTTAAATTGTGGGGTAGTGTTGAGCGGCATTGGCCATATTCAAATTTGCGATATTTCGCGAATATATTGACGAATATTCGTCATATATTCGCTAAATCCGCATATTCGTAATATCTGTGTTTTATTTTCGCATATGCGAAAATTAGCAAATGCGAAAATTAGCGTAAGCGAACATTGGCATATGCGAAAATTGGCATATGCGAAAATTGCCATATGCGAAAATTAACATAAGCGAAAATTAGCGTAAACGAAAATTTGCGTATACAAATTTTTGCATATGCGAAAATTCGTACGCCAGTCTCACACAGTAGTATTAGAGCCTTCTTTACACCACACAAGCTGGAAGCAGAGAGGGATGATCACTGTGATGTGTACTGTGAAAAAAAACAAAAAACGAATATTCCTAATTTCGAATATATAGTGCTATATTCGCGAATAAAATTTGCATTGCGAATATTCGCGAGCAACACTATTGTGGAGTACTAAAATGAATTGATAGAAAGGTATTATTATTGTCAAGATCACGTCACGTAGGACAGGGAAGAATTGTGCCCTAAGTTTCCCATAACCCACTTTCCCTGCCTACTTGCAAAGACACCCTAGTGGTGAATCACAACTTGGAGCCATTCATTTCCCGTGGAATTTATTTATTTATTTTTTAAATCAACTGTTGCCAGAAAGTTAAACAGATTTGTAAATTACTTCTATTTAAAAATCTTAATCTTCCCAGTACTTATCAGCTGCTGTATGCTCCACAGGAAGTTCTTTTCTTTTTGAATTTCTTTTCTGTCTTACCACAGTGCTCTCTGCTGTCACCTCTGTCCATGTCAGGAACTGTCCAGAGCAGGAGAGGTTTGCTATGGGGATTTGCTCCTATTCTGGACAGTTCCTGACATGGACAGAGGTGTCAGCAGAGAGCAATGTGGTCAGACAGAAAGGAAATTCAAAAAGAAAAGAACTTCCTGTGGAGCATACAACAGCTGATAAGTACTGGAATAATTAAGATTAAATAGAAGTAATTTACAAATCTGTTTAGCTTTCTGGCATCAGGTGATTACATTTTTTTTCTCCAGTGGAGTACCCCTTTAAAGGGTAGCTCTCATTAAAACTAATTTTTGCTATTGCACTCCTTATGGTAAATAAAAAATATTTCTAATATACTTTGTTTAAAAAAGCTAAAGAGCACATTTCCCCCCATCTTATACACAGACTTTGGACCAAAGTCCAAACACAGGAAGTGCAGCCTGGAGTGCTGAGGGGGGGGGGGGGGTCCAGCCTCATCCAATCATAGCTCCTCTCACACTTAACTGCCATATGCTGTTGGATGGGCACACCCCCTCAGCACTCCAGGCTGCACTTCCTGTGTTTGGACTTTGGTCCAAAGTCTGTGTATGAGTTGGGGGAAAATGTGCTCTTGAGCTTTTTTAAGCACAAATAAGACATAGGAAACTTCTTTGTTTTTAAACAAAGAATATTAGAAATATTTTTTATTTGCCATAAGGAGTGCAATAGCAAAAATTGGTTTTAATGAGAGTGACCATTTAAGGTTGAAAAAAGAGCAGGGTCCATCAAGTTCAACCTATGACCTTATTTTGTCCCTCCTGTGTTGATGCAGAAGAAGGCAAAAAACCCTTATGAGGCTGAGGCCAATTGCCCAAAATTAGGGAAAAAATGTCTTCTTGACTCCAAATATGGCATCAGAATAAATCCCTGGATCAACATTCTGTCCCTATAAATCTATTATCTAAAACCTGCAATGTTATTACTCTCCAGAAACATGTCCAGGCCTCTATTGAGACCAAATTTCATATCCTGCTGAAACTGGCAAACAATAGGAAAAAAAAAAGACTATACTTGCCTAGCCCCAGTCTCCAACAGCTCCCATTCTGCTCTGTCTAGCCCCCTGATCTTCTCTCTTCGTGGAGAAGGACCTGTTGACCTTGCCAATCATTGGCCAAGACATGGCACCGCTTCGATCAGTGATTGGCTGAGCCAGCAGCTCCTGCTCCAAGTGCTCATTTCTAGTGTTGAACGGCATAGGCCATATTCGAATTTGCGGTATTTTGCGAATATATGGACGAATATTCGTCATATATTCGCAATATTCGCAATATTCGCTGCCTTTTTTTTCTATGCGCCATAAAATTCACATGCGCATGTGCAATATCGCGTGATAAAAGAGCTAAAAGATAGGCGGACTCAATATGCGCGAAAATTCGCATAGGCGCTTGTGCGAATATTCGCCTATGCAAATTTTCGGGCGCCCGCCAGTCTGACACAGTAACTAGTATTGGAGCCTTATTTACACCGCAAGCTGGAAACAGCGAGGGATGATCAATGTGATGTGTACTGTGAAAAAAAAGTGAATATTCGTAATTGCGAATATTTAGCGCTATATTCCCAATATCCGTGAATTCGTGAATATGCGATATTCGCGATAAATATTCGCATTGTGAATATTCATGCCCAACACTACTCATTTCTGAAGCAGGAAAAAGACAGAAGATTAGGGGAATAGATGGAGCCGAAAGAGAGATGTGGGGGACTGAGGCTAAGTAGTAATCCCCCACCCCCCCCCAACCCCATCAGGATAGAATGTTTTGCAAAACACCAGAAAACCCCTTTAATAAATGTGGGAAATGTCCCTCTCACTAAGCTCCATTCTATATGTTTCTGAGACGGATTTAGAGTGCAAGCTATTGCCCAAACCACTGAATGACATTTTTTTGGGGAAAAAATAATCCAAAAACAAAACAAAATAGGAAGTTAGCTTTCACAAGAAGCTTTGAGTATTTTATATTTGTCTTCAACAAAAAAACACTTATTTCATCATCTCAAGTGCACACTGTTCTTTGATAGTGTGGTGTGATGAAGTGGGGAAGTGGGGAGGGTTTTGTTTTTGTGACACCTATGATGTCTTATGTATTAGTATTGTGGCTGCCCCCTGATATGTATGGCTGCGAAATCTGAATCTCTTTATTATATCGTGCACTTTAGTTGCATTGGGGAGCAGATACTGGATGGCTAAATGTTGCCAATGAGCTGCATTAAAGGGGTACTCCGGCGCTAAGACATCTTATCCCCTATCCAAAGGACAGGGGATAAGATGCCTGATCGCAGGGGTCCCACCGCTGGGGACCCCCGTGATCTTCCACGCCGCACCCTGTTAGTATCAGCCCCCAGAGCGTGCTCGCTCCGGGTCTGATTACTGGCGATCACGGGGACAGAGCATTGTAACGTCACGGCTCCGCCCCGTGTGACGTCACGATCCACCCCCTCAATGCAAGCCTATGGAGGGGGCGTGACAGCTGTCACGCCCCCTCCATAGGCTTGCATTGAGGGGGCGGAGCGTGATGTCACACGGGGGTAGAGCCGTGACGTCACTATGCTCCATCCCCGTGATCGCAAGTAATCAGACCCGGAGCGAGCACGCTCCGGGGGCTGATACTAACAGGGTGCGGCGTGGAAGATCACGGGGGTCCCCAGCAGTGGGACCCCCGCGATCAGGTATCTGATCCCCTATCCTTTGGACCCCTTTAAAGAAAATTTTTATATTAAAAAGGAATATGAAATTAAGTTGAATGATGAAAGTAAAATGGAGAAAAAATATTGCCCGCTTTACTTGTTCATCTGGTGCATGATCCTTAAACAGTCAATATTTCTTCCATTTTTGACTGCAGAATGTTACATAGTTACATAGTTACATAGTTACATAGTTACATAGTTAGTATGGTTGAAAAAAGACATACGTCCATCAAGTCCAACCAGGGGATTGAAGGGAAGGATGTAAGGGGATAAGGGAAAGGGATGTAGTTTTATAATTCTGCATAAGCATTAATGTTATTTTGTTCCAGGAATGTATCTAACCCTGCTTTAAAGCTGTTAATTGTTCCTGCTGTGACCAGTTCCTGAGGTAGACCGTTCCATAAATTCACAGTCCACACGGTAAAGAAGGCGTGCCGCCCCTTTAGACTAAACCTTTTCTTCTCCAGACGGAGGGAGTGCCCCCTCGTCCTTTGGGGGGGTTTAACCTGGAACAGTTTTTCTCCATATTTTTTGTATGGGCCATTTATATACTTATATACGTTTATCATATCCCCCCTTAAACGTCTCTTCTCAAGACTAAACAATTGTACCTCCTTTAATCGCTCCTCATAGCTAAGATGTTCCATGCCCCATATTAGTTTAGTCGCACGTCTCTGCACCCTTTCCAGCTCCGCAGTGTCCCTTTTATGGACAGGCGACCAAAACTGAACAGCATATTCCAGGTGAGGCCGTACCAATGCTTTATAAAGGGGGAGTATTATGTCCCTGTCCCTTGAGTCCACGTCTCTTTTTATACATGACAATATCCTGCCGGCTTTGGAAGCAGCAGCCTGACATTGCATGCTATTCTGTAGTCTGTGATCTACAAGTACACCCAGATCCTTCTCTACCAGTGACTCTGCCAGTTTAATCCCCCCTAAGACATACGACGCATGCAGGTTATTAGTACCCAGATGCATAAGTTTACATTTATCCACATTGAACCTCATTTGCCAAGTGGATGCCCAGACACTTAGTCTATCCAAGTCATCTTGTAACTTATGCACATCCTCTATAGACTGTACTGTGCTACAAAGCTTGGTGTCATCTGCAAAGATAGAAACAGAGCTGTTAATACCATCCTCTATATCATTGATAAATAAATTAAACAGCAGCGGTCCCAGTACTGAACCTTGGGGTACACCACTAATAACCGGGGACCAATCAGAGTACGAATCATTTACCACCACTCTCTGGGTACGATCCATGAGCCAGTGTTCAATCCAGTTACAAACTAAAGTTTCCAAGCCCAAGGACCTTAACTTACCTGTCAGATGTCTGTGAGGGACAGTATCAAACGCTTTGGCAAAATCCAGAAACACTATATCCACAGCCATTCCTCTGCCAAGGCTTCTACTCACCTCTTCATAAAAGCAAATTAGATTGGTATGACAACTTCTATCCTTAGTAAACCCATGCTGGCTATCACTTATAATACTATTATCCCCTATGTATTCCTGTATGTAATCCCTTATAAGTCCTTCAAACAATTTACCCACAATGCACGTTAGACTTACCGGTCTATAATTGCCTGGCGAAGACCTAGAGCCCTTCTTGAAGATTGGTACCACATTAGCCTTGCGCCAGTCCCTTGGCACAATACCAGACACCAGAGAATCTCTAAATATCATGAACAAGGGTACAGATATTACTGAACTTACCTCTCTAAGAACTCTTGGGTGTAGTCCATCCGGCCCTGGAGATTTGCTTACATTTACTTTACTTAACTTACCTTGTACCATCTCTACATTAAGCCAGTTCAATACATTATATGATGTGTTACCAGCACTGACCTGACCAATGTCAGCTCCTTCTTCCATAGTATATACAGAACTAAAGAACCCATTCAGTAGCTCCGCCTTCTCTTGATCGCCCGTAACAACCTCCCCATTATCATTATTAAGGGGTCCTACATGCTCTGTCCTTGGTTTTTTTGTATTTATATATCTAAAAAAATATTTAGGATTAGTTTTGCTTTCTTCGGCCACCTGTCTCTCATTTCGAATTTTTGCTGTTTTTATTACATTTTTACAGATTTTATTAAGCTCCTTGTACTGTTTAAATGTTATAGCTGACCCATCAGATTTGTATTTTTTGAAGGCTCTTTTTTTGTTGTTTATTGCTCTTTTAACCTCATTTGTCAGCCATGTAGGATTTAGTTTTAATCGTTTATATTTGTTCCCCTTTGGTATATATTTAGCTGTATAGTTATTTAGAGTTGATTTAAAGATGTCCCATTTACCTTCTGTATCAGTATTTGACAACACCTCCCCCCAGTCTATGTCCTGTAGTGCAGCCCTCAGCCCAGGGAAATTTGCCTTTTTAAAGTTATATGTTTTTGCTTTCCCCGTCTGTCTTTGTTTTCTACATTTTAAGTCAAAAGTAACTATATTGTGGTCGCTATTACCAAGGTTTTCCCGCACAGTTACATTACCAACCAGCTCTGCGTTGTTGGAAATGATCAGATCCAACAAGGCATCACTTCTTGTTGGGTCCTCCACAAACTGGCCCATAAAATTATCCTGCAATAAATTTAGGAATTGTCGCCCCTTTGTAGTTTTAGCCAACCCCGGACCCCAATCTATATCTGGATAGTTAAAATCTCCCATTATTACCACTGTACCTGCCCGGGCGGCCCTCTCTATTTGTTTATACAGCCGACCTTCTATCTCTTCAGTGATATTAGGGGGTCTGTAAATTACACCAAATATTATTTTTTCAGTATTTCCCTCCTTTTGTAATTCTACCCACAGTGATTCCACCTCCTCAGAATCATCACACACTATGGCATCGTTCACACTGACTTTCATACCACTTCTTACATACAGACAGACTCCACCACCTTTTCTGTTCATTCTATCCTTGCGAAACAATGTAAACCCCTGCAGATTAACGGCCCAGTCATGCGAGGAGTCCAGCCATGTCTCAGTGACCCCAACTATATCAATATGTTCCTCCAGTATCAAGGCCTCAAGCTCCCCCATTTTATTTGCTAGGCTTCTGGCATTTGTGAACATACACTTTACATTTCCATTAAGTTTTACACATATAGTCTCACTAATGGGATTTTCAGAGTTATTGGGGTTAATGTCATTTTTTGAGTTATAAGGGCTAATTGTACTATTTAAGTTATTGGGGCTAATAGGATTTTTTGAGTTATTGGGTCTAACGTTATTATTTAAGTTATTGGGGCTAATGGGATTTTTTGCGTTATTGCGTCTAACGTTGTTATTTAAGTTATTGGGGCTAACGGTATTTTTTGAGTTAATGGGGCTTATTGTAGTTATTGAGTTATTGGGGCTAATGGAATTTTTTGAATTATTGGGATTACAATTTTTCGGGCTACATTTATTTTTACAGCTGGTTTGTAACGCATGAATCTCCTTATCCACTGTTCTTAACCTCCCCCCTGTGTTATGTTACAAAGGGGCAAGGTTTAAAGTTCATCATTTCCTGTTGCAGTGCAGTGGGGGGAGGCTCCTGCTGCAGACACAGGATTACAATGTGAAAGAGGACACATATATTATAAATATATTATAAACTTTTCTATGTTGATAGCTATTTGAGTCTGGAAATATAAGAATTAAATTAAAGGGGTATTCCAGATCTAAGCTTTTATCCCCTATCCAGAGGATAGGGGATAAAATGTCTTGTCGCGGGGGGCCCGCAGCTGGGACCTCCCGCGATCTCCCTGCAGCACCCGCATTGTATGCGAGGCTGCGTCTCCAGTGTCGGAAACTTCCATGGCATCACGCCACACCCCCTCCATTCATGTCTATGGATGTAGAACCCGCATTGTATGCAGTGAGATGTAGCCCTGCAAACAATGCGGATTCTGCAGGGAGATCGCGATCAGACATTTTATCCCCTATTCTCTGGATAGGGGATAAAAGCTTTGATCCCGGAATACCCCTTTAAATAAAAGGAGGAAGTTGAGAGAGGAATTGATGGGATTTTGTTTTAATAGTGTTTATGTGTATTTTCTATATTTTGTGTTCCTTTACCATGTCATTTTAGGTCCTACATGATGTATTGATATATTGTAAATAAGAAAATGAATATGCTTTTCTAGGCAGAAGAAAAGCTTCAAGGTTGAATATATGTATTTTAAAACTAAATAACTATTTGTTGTTTGGAAATTGATTTTATCTCACCCCCCTCAGGCAGGAAGTCCTGTAGCTTCTCTTTTTACACAGTCATGTGGTTTCATCCTCTGTGTGGTGAATAGAGTACTCCCCTTCCTTCTAAGAAGATATCTCACACTCCATGTCCGAAAGGGTCCCTACAGATGTTTACAAACTAATATTACAATCCCCATAAACATTAGGAAAAAAATAGTCTAATCCTCTAATTTTAGTGGGACTGGCCAACTGTCTAATGTGTATGGGGCCTCTCAATTCTCCCCCTGACAGAGGATGCTGGGGATAAAAGGATGGATCATGTGGGATTTTAACTGCCTAATCCTTTTGCTCCATGATGTCTGGCAGCTACTTACCCCCTGCTTTCTTCATTCTCCTGCTCTCTCCATACCCCCTGCTCTCTCCATATTCCTGCTCTCTCCATACTCCTGCCTCTCCATACCCCCTGCTCTCTCCATACTCCTGCCTCTCAACCCACTGCTTTCTCCATACCCCCTGCTCTCTCCATACCCCTGCTCTCTCCATACCCCCTGCTCTCTCCATATTCCTGCTCTCTCCATACTCCTGCTCTCTCCATACCCCCTGCTCTCTCCATATTCCTGCTCTCTCCATACTCCTGCTCTCTCCATACTCCCTGCTCTCTCCATACTCCTGCTCTCTCCATACCTCATGCTCTCTCCATACTCCTGCTCTCTCCATACCCCCTGCTCTCTCCATACTCCTGCTCTCTCCATACCCCCTGCTCTCTCCATATTCCTGCTCTCTCCATACCCCCTGCTCTCACCATATTCCTGCTCTCTCCATACCCCCTGCTCTCTCCATACCCCCTGCTCTCTCCATACCCCCTGCTCTCTCCATACTCCTGCTCTCTCCATACCCCCTGCTCTCTCCATATTCCTGCTCTCTCCATACTCCCTGCTCTCTCCATACTCCTGCTCTCTCCATACCCCCTGCTCTCTCCATACTCCTGCTCTCTCCATACCCCCTGCTCTCTCCATATTCCTGCTCTCTCCATACTCCCTGCTCTCTCCATACTCCTGCCTCTCAACCCACTGCTTTCTCCATACCCCCTGCTCTCTCCATACCCCTGCTCTCTCCATACCCCCTGCTCTCTCCATATTCCTGCTCTCTCCATACTCCTGCTCTCTCCATACTCCCTGCTCTCTCCATACTCCTGCTCTCTCCATACCTCATGCTCTCTCCATACTCCTGCTCTCTCCATACCCCCTGCTCTCTCCATACTCCTGCTCTCTCCATACCCCCTGCTCTCTCCATATTCCTGCTCTCTCCATACCCCCTGCTCTCACCATATTCCTGCTCTCTCCATACCCCCTGCTCTCTCCATACCCCCTGCTCTCTCCATACCCCCTGCTCTCTCCATACTCCTGCTCTCTCCATACCCCCTGCTCTCTCCATATTCCTGCTCTCTCCATACTCCCTGCTCTCTCCATACTCCTGCTCTCTCCATACCCCCTGCTCTCTCCATACTCCTGCTCTCTCCATACCCCCTGCTCTCTCCATATTCCTGCTCTCTCCATACTCCCTGCTCTCTCCATACTCCTGCTCTCTCCATACCCCCTGCTCTGTCCATACTCCTGCTCTCTCCATACTCCATGCTCTCTCCATACCCCCTGCTCTCTCCATATTCCTGCTCTCTCCATACCCCTGCTCTCTCCATACCCCCTGCTCTCTCCATACCCCCTGCTCTCTCCATACCCCTGCTCTCTCCATAATCCTGCTCTCTCCATACTCCTGCTCTCTCCATACCCCCTGCTCTCTCCATACTCCTGCTCTCTCCATACTCCTGCTCTCTCCATACCCCCTGCTCTCTCCATACCCCCTGCTCTCTCCATACTACCTACTCTGTCCATACCCCCTGTTATCTCCATACTACCTACTCTGTCCATACTCCCTGTTATCTTCATACTACCTACTCTGTCCATACCCCCTGCTAGCTCAATACCCTGTGCCCTCTTTGTCCAAGCCAGACTAAGCTGCAGTCTGAGTAAAATGCGCATTGGGATGGTGGGTCCCTGATACCAAATGTCTAGCTAGGCTATATTACTATCTCTTATTTTGACTTTGCACTTTGGCTCTTCATTGGGCCTAAATGCAGTTTGGTCTTACTTTGTGGGTTCTTTGTGCACAGACTATATATTGCACTTGTCCTACTTATAGGAATAAATCTGTATAACCATTATTATACTTTTTGGATACAATCATCATCCATCAAATATAATTTTCTTGTCCAAAAGGGATTACACCATTTCTTTCATGAGCCAGGTTCTCTTTTGATGTTTTTAATGTTTCTCTATATGAAGTAAATTTTTATGATATCTTTCTGTCTTTCTTGTTCATTATGCGCCTTTCCTTGGTTATGGTTCAGAAGAGCTTAGTTTCCAAACATATATATTAAAGGCCTTTTATATGGGGCAGCAATTGCCCAAAACACCGAGCCATTGGACCTATCCTTCCACATCACTGTCCGGTGTGAACATGTACAGTGACTGAACACCAAAAATAAATATGCATGTTCGTATACTGATGTGGTGTCCCAGTACCATATTGCATACCATACCTAGTGTAGAGGTCCCAAAGTCAGAGTAACTACGTTCAGGTGGGGTTCCTCAGGTGGGACAGCCCCTAGTCGCCTCTTCTAAAGTCTATCTTTATTAATAATAAATGTATATATTTAATAATTATATATATTCTATAATAATGTATAGTACTTTCCTTGTTCAGCGTCGCAGGACCTTCAGTCATGTGACCATGCTAGTAACCTCTATGGTATGTTGGAGGACATTAGGAGGTCCTTGGGTCACGTGTGTTACGCCGAGCGCTCCGGGTCCCCGTTCCTCCCCGGAGCGCTCGCCTCATCCTCGTTGCTGCAGCGCCCCGGTCAGATCCACTGACCGGGTGCGCTGCGGTACCGCCTCCAGCCGGGATGCGATTCGCGATGCGGGTGGCGCCCGCTCGCGATGCGCACCCCGGCTCCCGTACCTGACTCGCTCTCCGTCGGTCCTGTCCCGGCGCGCGCGGCCCCGCTCCCTAGGGCGCGCGCGCGCCGAGTCTCTGCGATTTAAAGGGCCACTGCGCCGCTGATTGGCGCAGTGGTTCTAATTAGTGTGTTCACCTGTGCACTCCTTATATATACCTCACTTCCCCTGCACTCCCTCGCCGGATCTTGTTGCCCTTGTGCCTAGTGAAAGCGTTTCCTTGTGTGTTCCTAGCCTGTGTTCCAGACCTCCTGCCGTTGCCCCTGACTACGATCCTTGCTGCCTGCCCCGACCTTCTGCTACGTCCGACCTTGCTTCTGTCTACTCCCTTGTACCGCGCCTATCTTCAGCAGTCAGAGAGGTTGAGCCGTTGCTAGTGGATACGACCTGGTCACTACCGCCGCAGCAAGACCATCCCGCTTTGCGGCGGGCTCTGGTGAAAACCAGTAGTGACTTAGAACCGGTCCACTAGCACGGTCCACGCCAATCCCTCTCTGGCACAGAGGATCCACCTCCTGCCAGCCGGCATCGTGACAACGTGTTACCCACAAATCTCTGTAATGGTGATTGACATCAGTATGGACCAATTAGCATTAGTCCAGCCCCTGCCCATATAAGGGAGCTGCGTCCAATTATCGCTCTCTTGGGTTGCTGCTCTCGTGGATGCCGGAATAACAGGACAGTGCTACGCAACTCTCAAAGACACGCTAGGCCTCAAAAACCTGCCGGCCTCAGCGGAACCAAAACCGTGAGTTCAAATCTAAATCCCCGCTAATGCTAGCGTGACTACTGGACCGCAACTAACCCGTAAATCCAGTGGAACAACGCACAGTACTAAAAGACTCTAAATGCTAAAGTCCCAACCACTGTCAATCTCCAAGGAAAGCTGTTGTTATGCTTAGAGGCTGTTATCTTATTGAAGCTTGCAGAAAACGTTCAGTAAAAGTTAATACTGTTTCAGAAACTCTCCGGTTGTGGACAATTCATTCTTCTTATCTACCTCCCTATCGCTCTTGGGAGGGGTGGCGGTAGGAAAAGCATTATTGAGGAGCCCTCACCCTGGCATCACGAATAACAAGGGTTAACAAGCATACCCTACAACCCCCAGGCTATCACACTGATATAAAAACACATTGCTTTTGGCAGAACCTCGAGTAAACAGGCATCTGCTTGTTGTTTGTAATAGAGACAGCATGAGAGGAGGAAAGACAAGCGATCGCTGTAAAGAGAGAAACATCCAACTATTGTAACCTATTAATACTGATCTTTTATGTCTATAAGACTTGCTACATAGTTGTTGCCGCTTGTTACGGTCAATGTATTTGTCTATGTAATAGGACTGTTAAGCTGGATATATAAATTAGACATGTGTTCGGCAAACCGGCAAAAGTGTATTCAGACTTAGTAGATGAGGGTACCAGGACCCTCATCCATCAGCCGGACTAGAGAGAAACATAAGTATATTCTCCATATAAGATAGAGATAGGCATAAGGCTATCTTTCATATAAGATAGAGATAGGTATAAGGCTATCCTTCATATAAGATAGGCATAGGTATAAGGCTATCCTTCATATAAGATAGGGATAGGCATAAGGCTATCTTTCATATAAGATAGGGATAGGCATAATGTTATCTTTCATAAAAGATAGAGATAGGCATAAGGCTATCCTTCATATAAGATAGGGATAGGCATAAGGCTATCCTTCATATAAGATAGGGATAGGCATAAGACTATCCTTCATATAAGATAGGGATAGGCATAAGGCTATCCTTCATATAAGATAGAGATAGGTATAAGGCTATCCTTCATATAAGATAGCGATAGGCATAAGGCTATCCTTCATATAAGATAGAGATGGGCATAAGGCTATTCTTCATATAAGATAGGGATAGGTATAAGGCTGTCCTTCATATAAGATAGGGATAGGTATAAGGCTATCCTTCATATAAGATAGGGATAGGAATAAGGCTATCCTTCATATAAGATAGAGATGGGCATAAGGCTATTCTTCACATAACATAGGGATAGACATAAGGCTATCCTTTACATAAGATAGGGATAGGTATAAGGCTATCCTTTATATAAGATAGGGATAGACATAAGGCTATCCTTCATATAAGATAGGGATAGATATAAGGCTATCCTTCATATAAGATAGGGATATGTATAAGGCTATCCTTCATATAAGATAGGGATAGGTATAAGGCTATCCTTTATATAAGATAGGGATAGACATAAGGCTATCCTTCATATAAGATAGGGATAGATATAAGGCTATCCTTCAGATAAGATAGGGATATGTATAAGGCTATCCATCATATAAGATAGGGATAGACATAAGGCTATCCTTCATATAAGATAGGGATAGGTATAAGGCTATCCTTCATATAAGATAGGGATAGACATAAGGCTATCCTTCATATAAGATAGGGATAGGTATAAGGCTATCCTTCATATAAGATAGGGATAGACATAAGAATATCCCAATGTATAACATTACAAATTGTACTAAACTAAATATAAGAGGTAGTAAAGAGTTAGATTCTCCACATATATTCTCACAGTAAAATGAAACTAACCATCCAAAAAACACATTTGCAAAATGGGAACAAAAATTTGCAAGATAACAACCGGTCTTTAATTCCTCTTTTGCTGTTACAAAGAACTGAACTAAGAAAACCAAGATACAGTACAATACAGAAGCATAAAAATACATTTAAAACTGGGTTTTTACAGTTTTTCTTAAAGAAGCAATTCTAGGAAATACATCTTATATGGATGACAAGGAAGCCACAAGTCCACCCTGCAATCAGCTACTTATCTCCAATCCTGTGTATAGCGGATACATTAGTTTTAGCTGGAGTTCCCCTTTAAGATTTTTAAATAGAAGTAATTTACAAATCAGTTTAAAGGGGTACTCCGGCGCTTAGACATCTTATACCCCCGGGATCTTGCACGCAGCATCCCAGTTAAAATCAGTCCCCTGAGCATTTTCGCTCCAGGTCTGATTACCGGCGACCACGGGGCAGGCGGCGTGTGATGTCACGCCTCCGCCCCCGTGTGAAGTCACACTCCGCCCCTCAATGCAAGCCTATGGGAGAGGGCGTGACAGCTGTTGTGCTCTCTCCTGTCTGATCGCACTCCTCTGTGCTCTCTCCTGTCTGATAGTGCTCCTCTGTGCTCTCTCCTGTCTGATAGCACTCCTCTGTGCTCTCTTCTGTCTGATAGGACTCCTCTGTGTTCTTTCCTGTCTGATAGGACTCTTCTGTGCTCTCTCCTGTCTGATAGCACTCCTCTGTGCTCTCTCCTGTCTGATAGTACTCCTCTGTGCTCTCTCCTGTCTGATAGTACTCCTCTGTGCTCTCTCCTGTCTGATAGCACTCCTCTGTGCTCTCTCTTGTCTGATAGTACTCCTCTGTGCTCTCTCCTGTCTGATAGTACTCCTCTGTGCTCTCTCCTGTCAGATAGCACTCCTCTGTGTTCTCTCCTGTCTGATAGCACTCCTCTGTGCTCTCTTCTGTCTTATAGTACACCTCTGTGCTCTCTCCTGTCTGATAGCACTCCTCTGTGCTCTCTCCTGTCTGATAGGACTCCTCTGTGCTCTCTCCTGTCTGATAGGACTCCCTTGTGCTCTCTCCTGTATGATAGCACTCCTCTGTGCTCTCTCCTGTGGACTCCTCTGTGCTCTCTCCTGTCTGATAGGACTCCCCTGTGCTCTCTCCTGTATGATAGCACTCCTCTGTGCTCTCTCCTGTCTGACAGGACTCATCTGTGCTCTCTCCTGTCTGAAAGTACTCATCTGTGCTCTCTCCTGTCTGATCGCACTCCTCTGTGCTCTCTCCTGTCCAATAGCACTCCTCTGTGCTCTCTCCTGTCTGATAGTGCTCCTCTGTGCTCTCTCCTGTCTGATAGCACTCCTCTGTGCTCTCTTCTGTCTGATAGCACTCCTCTGTGTTCTTTCCTGTCTGATAGGACTCTTCTGTGCTCTCTCCTGTCTGATAGCACTCCTCTGTGCTCTCTTCTGTCTGATAGCACTCCTCTGTGTTCTTTCCTGTCTGATAGGACTCTTCCGTGCTCTCTCCTGTCTGATAGCACTCCTCTGTGCTCTCTCCTGTCTGATAGGACTCCTCTGTGCTCTCTTCTTTCTGTTAGTACTCCTCTGTGCTCTTTCCTGTCTGATAGGACTCCTCTGTGCTCTCTACTGTCTGATAGGACTCCTCTGTGCTCTCTACTGTCTGATAGCCCTCATCTGTGCTCACTCATGTCTGATAGCCCTCCCTGTCCTCTCTCCTGTCTGATAGCCCTCCCTGTGCTCTCTCTTGTCTGATAGGACTCCTCTGTGCTCTCTCCTGTCTGATAGTACTCATCTGTGCTCTCTCCAATGACCCCTTTCAGTCTCGGTTCAGGTTGTGCATTCATATACAACCATTGCCACCTTCAAATAAAATTTGCGTAGGCACTGTGGGTTACAGAGGTTCTCCATTGCGCCCTATGCTATTAGCAAAGAGTACCAGGAACACAATGTACTTACTGGGCAACAAGGTATACACTATTTGCTTCGCTGCTCAGTAAAAAGTCTATGGATCAAGTTTGGAACCTCCGACCCATTTTCTGGACTGGGGCCTCTGTACATACCGTACAGTGTAAATACAGGAGCAGGGACTCCTACTATTGAAAGGTGTCCCTGCTCTTGTACTGATTCTCTGAAAGATATTTTTTTGCTAAAATTTTGAACAGATTTGCTGTGTACAAAATTTGATAAATCTAGGCAACAGTTTATGATTCTTCGATCAGCATTCAGGAGCAAGGACTCCTGTGTTTCACATGAGTCTCTGCTCCTGTAGGTAATTCCTGATGTGCCTTATGTAATCAGCATAGGCCACCATGGAAACTATGGCCCAGATTTATCACAGTTCCGCTAACGAGCTCTGGTAAAGTGAAAGTAGAGCTTTGATTGGTTGCTATGGGAAAAATCACTCCACTTTTTCTCTCTCACAATTTGATAAGTCTGGGCCTATGTGCTTACTGAGCAGCAAGGTATACACTCTTTGCCTTGCTGCTCAGTGAACATTATATGGATCAAGTTTGGAACATCTGACCAAGTGAATGGGAATAAGAGGTGTTGAATACAGGTCACAGCTTCTGGCCTGGGTCTTCTGTATATACCATCCAGTATAAGTACAGGAACAGGGACTCCTACTATTGAAAGGTGTCCCTGCCCTTGTACTGATTCTCTGAAAGATATTTTTTGCTATAATTTTGAGCAGCAATGTATGCCCTGTATACCTCGCTGGAATGAATATTTTATGAATCCAGTGTGGAGCTTCTGGCCTAGTAAATGGGAATAAGCGGAGATGAGTACAGTGCACATTTTCTGGCCTCGCCCCTCTGTATATACCAAGCATGTTTTGGACTACATCTTCAATGATATTTTGGCAGCATTTTTTGCTGTAAGAACTTCATGGGAGATGTAGTCCAAAACATCTGCAGTGTCAAAGGTTGCCTATGCCTGGTGTATAGCATGCAGTTTAAGTACAGGGACACAGACAGGAACACTATTGACAGGAGTCCCTGCCGTTGTACTCATTCCCTGGAAGATATTCTTTTTTTAAAATACTGAATAAATTTAAGGCATTCCTAATTGATTTGCTTATGTTTAGTCATAGGAAAGTAGGACTGTGATCTCATCTATGTTCCTTTTGATGACTGGCACAATCTTATAAGCCCTGGCAGCAGCTGCCTGGCATTAGTTGCTACATTTTACTATGTTTCCAACTACACTAAACCTCTTATAATACCCTAAAGAATAAAAAAACTAGATGACACTGTGGTAGCCACAACCGGAGGTTTTCGGAAAACTGTCTGAACTTTTACTGCGACTTTTATGCAACATTAAACAGGAATAGTCTTTGTACAAGAGTCTATTACGATCCTGACAGTTGGTTGGGACCTCGTGAGTTCCGAGCTTAGAAAAGGGAATAAGTGGTGTTCTGTTTGGGGGATTGGGTTTAGGTCTGTCACGATGCCGGCTGGCAGGAGGTGGATCCTCTGTGCCAGAGAGGGATAGCGAGGACCGTGCTAGTGGACCGGTTCTAAGACACTACTGGTTTTCACCAGAGCCCGCCGCAAAGCGGGATGGTCTTGCTGCGGCGGTAGTGACCAGGTCGTATCCACTAGCAACGGCTCACCTCTCTGGCTGCTGAAGATAGGCGAGGTACAAGGGAGTAGGCAGAAGCAAAGTCGGACGTAACAGAAGGTCGGGGGCAGGCGGCAAGGTTCGTAGTCAGGGGAGATAGCAGAAGTTCTGGTACACAGGTTTTAATACACACAAAACGCTTTCACTAGGCACAAGGGCAACAAGATCCGGCAAGGAAGTGCATGGGAGGAGGTTAGATATAGTCAGGGACCAGGTGGGAGCCAATTAAGCTAATTGGGCCAGGCACCAATCATTGGTGCACTGGCCCTTTAAGTCTCAGGGAGCTGGCGCGCGCGCGCCCTAGAGAGCGGAGCCGCGCGCGCCAGCACATGACAGCAGGGGACGGGAACGGGTAAGTGACCTGGGATGCGATTCGCGAGCGGGCGCGTCCCGCTGTGCGAATCGCATCCCCAACGGCCATGACAGAGCAGCGCTCCCGGTCAGCGGGACTGACCGGGGAGCTGCAGGGAGAAAGGCGCCGTGAGCGCTCCGGGGAGGAGCGGGGGCCCGGAGCGCTAGGCGTAACAGTACCCCCCCCCTTAGGTCTCCCCTTCTCTTTGTCCGGTAACTGCCTCCCCTGGGATGAGGACACCGGGAAAGGATGGAGGGATTCCTCAACGGCAGGCAGAACCGCAGGAGTAGGAATGGGGAGAGAGGGCAGAGGGCGAGACCTGGCACGGGGCAGTGTGACACCAGGACGAGGGCCATGAGGGGACACAGAGGCTTGCCTGATGGGACTGGGAGGGGGGGAGGGGCATTTCCTGTGGCAGGCAGAGTCCTTAATGACCTTAGGGGGTCCGGATACAGGAGGAACCACAGGGTCACGGCAGGGAGTACTGGGAACCGGTTGAAGGCAGTCCTTGGAACAAGAGGGACCCCAACTCTTGATCTCCCCAGTGGACCAATCCAGGGTTGGGGAATGGTGTTGAAGCCAGGGTAGTCCAAGGAGAACTTCAGAAGTGCAATTAGGAAGGACAAAAAATACAATTTCCTCGTGATGAGGTCCGATGCACATTAGGAGGGGCTCCGTGCGGTAACGCACGGTGCAATCCAACCTGGCTCCGTTGACCGCGGAAATGTGGAGTGGCTTGACAAGACGGGTCACCGGAATGCGGAATTTATTCACAAAGGACTCCCGAATAAAATTCCCAGTAGCTCCAGAGTCCAGGCAGGCCACGGCTGAGAGGGGAGAGCTGGCTGAAGTAGAAATCCGAACAGGCACCGTGAGACGTGGAGAAGCCGACTTGGCATCAAGAGACGCCACACCCACGAGAGCTGGGTGCGAGCGTGCGTTTCCCAGACGTGGAGGACGGATTGGGCAATCCACCAAAAAATGTTCAGTACTGGCACAGTACAGACAAAGATTCTCTTCCTTACGGCGATTCCTCTCTTCCAGGGTCAGGCGAGACCGATCCACTTGCATGGCCTCCTCGGCGGGAGGCCTAGGCGCAGATTGCAGAGGAGACTGTGGGAGAGGTGTCCAGAGATCTAAGTCTTTTTCCTGGCGGAGCTCTTGATGCCTCTCAGAAAAACGCATGTCAATGCGAGTGGCTAGATGAATGAGTTCATGCAGGTTAGCAGGAGTCTCTCGTGCGGCCAGAACATCTTTAATGTTGCTGGATAGGCCTTTTTTAAAGGTCGCGCAGAGAGCCTCATTATTCCAGGATAGTTCAGAAGCAAGAGTACGGAATTGTATGGCGTACTCGCCAACGGAGGAATTACCCTGGACCAGGTTCAGCAGGGCAGTCTCAGCAGAAGAGGCTCGGGCAGGTTCCTCAAAGACACTTCGAATTTCCGAGAAGAAGGAGTGTACAGAGGCAGTGACGGGGTCATTGCGGTCCCAGAGCGGTGTGGCCCATGACAGGGCTTTTCCAGACAGAAGGCTGACTACGAAAGCCACCTTAGACCTTTCAGTAGGAAACTGGTCCGACATCATCTCCAAGTGCAGGGAACATTGCGAAAGAAAGCCACGGCAAAACTTAGAGTCCCCATTAAATTTGTCCGGCAAGGACAGGCGGAGGCTAGGAGCGGCCACTCGCCGCGGAAGGGGTGCAGGAGCTGGCGGAGGAGATGGTTGTTGCTGCTGTAGCTGTGACTGTACTTGCTGTAGTTGTGACTGGAGTTGCTGTGTCATGGTGGTCAAGTACGACAGCTGGTGATCTTGTTGCGCTATCTGTTGCGACTGCTGGGCGATCTGACGAGCTTGCTGGGCGACCAGCGTAGGGAGGTCAGCGACAACTGGCAGAGGAACTTCAGCGGGATCCATGGCCGGATCTACTGTCACGATGCCGGCTGGCAGGAGGTGGATCCTCTGTGCCAGAGAGGGATAGCGAGGACCGTGCTAGTGGACCGGTTCTAAGACACTACTGGTTTTCACCAGAGCCCGCCGCAAAGCGGGATGGTCTTGCTGCGGCGGTAGTGACCAGGTCGTATCCACTAGCAACGGCTCACCTCTCTGGCTGCTGAAGATAGGCGAGGTACAAGGGAGTAGGCAGAAGCAAAGTCGGACGTAACAGAAGGTCGGGGGCAGGCGGCAAGGTTCGTAGTCAGGGGAGATAGCAGAAGTTCTGGTACACAGGTTTTAATACACACAAAACGCTTTCACTAGGCACAAGGGCAACAAGATCCGGCAAGGAAGTGCATGGGAGGAGGTTAGATATAGTCAGGGACCAGGTGGGAGCCAATTAAGCTAATTGGGCCAGGCACCAATCATTGGTGCACTGGCCCTTTAAGTCTCAGGGAGCTGGCGCGCGCGCGCCCTAGAGAGCGGAGCCGCGCGCGCCAGCACATGACAGCAGGGGACGGGAACGGGTAAGTGACCTGGGATGCGATTCGCGAGCGGGCGCGTCCCGCTGTGCGAATCGCATCCCCAACGGCCATGACAGAGCAGCGCTCCCGGTCAGCGGGACTGACCGGGGAGCTGCAGGGAGAAAGGCGCCGTGAGCGCTCCGGGGAGGAGCGGGGGCCCGGAGCGCTAGGCGTAACAAGGTCCAGCAGTCACATTAGCTTTAGCGGGGATTGATGTCGTAACTCACGATTAGATTCAGGCTGAGGCTGGCAGGCTTCAGGCCTAAGCTTATCTTTGTAGGTTGCACGGATCACTTCTCTCTCTACTAGTCCAGCACCCAAGAGATAACGCTGCTTTCTTCTTAGCTCAGGAGCAAGAGAGAGCCGGAGACAAGAGAGCGAGGATTGGCTGGCCACACAGATGACCACACACTAGACCTCCAAAGGTCCTTCAACACAACTTACTAGAATTAACATTGGTCATGTGACCTAAGGTCCTGCGATACTATATAGCTAATTAAACCTATAATTATTTATACATGTTAACATCATAGAATTACATAAGAAAGAGGCGACTAGGGGCTATCCCACTAGGAGGATGCTACTGGAACCGGTACCGGGACACCACAACACATGCAGTCAAAAATATGGTGCCAGTTTGCAATATTCGTATACAGAGAAAATTTTCAGTGAATTTTCATACCTTCGTGTGGAGTATTCGGGGTGGGGAATGATGACCGGGAAGGTGTCAGAAATTTTTTACATTATACGAGGGACTTTCAAAAAGTTTCCGCACTTTTATATTTTGGTTGGATATGGTGAAGGCGATAGGAGTAGTAATCGGTCGCGTCATGTGACTTGCATAGCAAAGGAAGGTGACTATGTAGAATAGTGATGTCATTTTTTTCTTTTTAAAAAAAATAGAGTTAATAAAAGCGTGAAAATGTTTTTTTAACGTCCCTCGTACTTGGACTTTTTGTTTTATGTCGTTTTGGTAGCTCGATGGGCGTCTTCATATAGAGGCGTAGAGGGGGTTACATGATTTTCGCCATGATTCTGGAAAGCAAGACATTTTTATGCCTGCCATGCTTTTTTTTTTTAATCCAAAAAAATTTATGTACATAGATCCAAATGGACCATAATGAATGATGTCGGTGACATACTCTTAGAAGTGCCGAAATTGGTCTAAAGCAGTGGTCTCAAAAGAATGGCCCTCCAGCTGTTGCAAAACTACAACACCCAGCAGGCCCGGACAGCCAGCGGCTGTCCGGGCCTGCTGGGTGTTGTAGTTTTGCAACAGCTGGAGGCACCCTGGTTGGGAAACACTGCCCTAGAGGTTTCCTCCACTACGTTTTTTTTTTTTTTCCCTCTTCTGTGTTCTGGGGGATGACTCTTTTTGAGTTGAGGATTTGCCATTGGCATGCTGGGAGTTGTAGTTTTGCAACAGCTGGAGGCACCCTGGTTGGAAAACACTGCCCTAGGGGTTTCCTCCACCACAGGGTTTTTTTTTTTTTCCTCTCCTGTGTTCTGGGGGATGACTCTTTTTGAGTGTAGGAATTGCCATTGGCATGCTGGGAGTTGTAGTTCTGCAACAGCTGGAGGTTCCCAGTTTGGAGAGCACTGTTGTAAATGATATAAAATGTTAAATTTAAAAATAAACAAAAAAAGTAAAAAAAAAATTAAAAATGCAGCAAAAGTCCTACAGTAAAGAAAATGGTACCTTATAAAGAACGTGAGAACATATATAGCAAGCGAGCGCTTCCTGTGCACGCTGAAATGGAGAAGTGAAGTTTCCCCACACCCTGTCTAGTTTTTACACCTCTCTTTCGCGATTCATTTAGAAACTCAACTGCGCGGAGACCTCAGTACGAAGCTGCTCTCTCCCTCCCCCTTCCCGGTGGGTTTTCAAAGAAATAACACTGTGTAGGTGCAAATAGAATTCGGCAAAGCTTAAAAAAAAAAAATAAAGGCAGTAGCAATAAATAGGATTTGGGACTTTGTTAATGTATGTCAAAAAAGTAAAAAAGTAAAAAATAAAAAAAAGGTCATTGGAGATCTGATAGGAGAACTGGCGGTGGTATAAAGGAATTAAATAGCATTGTAATGTATACAAAATGGGGACCGATCTGAAGTGCTAAGTAAAATGGCTTCCGGATTCCGTGACTGGGTTGAGACCACGGTTTAGAGGTCCTTTTAGGTTTTGTGTTATAAATTGGGAGTTGTTAAAGGTAATGTTTCGCCTAAATTTTTAGAGACAGATACTAAAGCATGTTTTTTTTTTTTTTTTTATCTTAGGGAGCATTCACATCACGATTTTACCATCCTACCTCTTCTCACGATTTTTAACTTTGAAATCGTACAAATCTGCACGCCAAGTGGTATCCATTGACTTCCATTTCCATTAATGATAGACAAGAAATGCATCAGTTTTGATCCGCATCCGATTTTGCACGATTTAACCCCTTAAGGACCAAGGACGTATGAGTACGTCCTTGGTCCCACTCCCGTGATATAATGCGGGGTCCCATATCAATGCGGGCATCATATCACGGCGGGCCCGGCGTCATAGTGAAGCCGGGACCCGGCCGCTAATAGAGCGCGGTGCCGCGCGCTATTAACCCTTTAGCCACGCGCTCAAAGCTGAGCCACGCGGCTAAAAGTTAAAGTAAAAACTGCCGGTTAGCTCAGTGGGCTGTTCGGGATAGCCGCGACGAAATCACGGCATCCCGAACAGCTTACAGGACAGCCGGAGGGTCCCTACCTGCCTCCTCGCTGTCCGATCGCCGAATGACTGCTCAGTGCCTGAGATCCAGGCATGAGCAGTCAAGCGGCAGAATCATCGATCACTGGTTTCCTATGAGAAACCACTGATCAATGTAAAAGATCAGTGTGTGCAGTGTTATAGGTCCCTATGGGATAACAATGATCAGTGTGTGCAGTGTTATAGGTCCCTATGGGAGCTATAACACTGCAAAAAAAAAAAGTGAAAAAAAGTGAATAAAGATCATTTAACCCCTTCCCTAATAAAAGTTTGAATCACCCCCCTTTTCCCATAAAAAAAAACACAGTGTAAATAAAAATAAAAATAAACATATATGGTATCACCGCGTGCGGAAATGACCGAATTATAAAAATATATCGTTAATTAAACCGCACGGTCAATGGCGTACGCGCAAAAAAATTCCAAAGTCCAAAATAGTGCATTTTTGGTCACTTTATATATCATGAAAAAATGAATAAAAAGCGATCAATAAGTCCTATCAATGCAAATATGGTACCGCTAAAAACTTCAGATCACAGCGCAAAAAATGAGCCCTCATACCGCCCCATACGCAGAAAAATAAAAAAGTTATAGGGGTCAGAAGATGACAATTTTAAACGTATTAATTTTCCTGCATGTAGTTATGATTTTCCAGAAGTACGACAAAATCAAACCTATATAAGTAGGGGATCATTTTAATCGTATGGACCTACAGAATAATGATAAAGTGTAATTTTTACCACAAAATTTACTACGTAGAAACGGAAGCCCCCAAAAGTTACAAAACTGTGTTTTTTTTTCAATTTTGTCGCACAATGATTTTTTTTTCCGTTTCACCATAGATTTTTGGGCAAAATGACTGACGTCATTACAAAGTAGATTTAGTGGCGCAAAAAATAAGGTGCAAAATTGAAAGAGTTTTTTTTGGTGCAAAATTGAAAGAGTTATGATTTTTCAAAGGCAAGGAGCAAAAAGCGAAACTGCAAAAACGGAAAAAACCCCGGTCCTTAAGGGGTTAAAGGGGTTATCCAGGAAAAAACTTTTTTTTATATATCAACTGGCTCCAGAAAGTTAAACAGATTTGTAATTTACTTCAATTAAAAAATCTTAATCCTTTCAGTACTTATGAGCTTCTGAATTTAAGGTTGTTCTTTTCTGTCTAAGTGCTCTCTGATGACACCTGTCTCGGGAAACGCCCAGTTTAGAAGCAAATCCCCATAGCAAACCTCTTCTAAACTGGGCGTTTCCAGAGACAGGTGTCATCAGAGAGCACTTAGACAGAAAAGAACAACCTTAACTTCAGAAGCTCATAAGTACTGAAAGGATTAAGATTTTTTAATAGAAGTAATTTACAAATCTGTTTAACTTTCTGGAGCCAGTTGATATATATAAAAAAGTTTTTTCTTGGAATACCCCTTTAAGATCGGAGGTACAACCGTGGTTAACCATGATTTTTCGTCCAGATTCAAAATCGGATGGAAATTGTGTCCGATTTTTTTTATTATTGATGTCTATGTAAATCGCATGGAATCGTGTGATTGTGCGATTCTATCAGATTAATCGCACACAATTTTTTTTTGTACACATGTGCAGTAGCCTTCAAAACACATACTTCAAATATATAAAACTTTATTGCCATTGGCATACATATTAATTTTAAAAACAGGATCAGATTTTTATTGAAAATCAGATGGAATTTTCAAACGTACGATTTTTGGATACGATTAAAAAATCTGATAGCAAAGAGATTTTTACATACGATTGTATACGATTTTTTTGCAATCCAATTTCTTCCGATTTTATGGTCCGATAATCGGATGGTTAAATCGTCATGTGAACCTAACCTTAGCTTTTTCCATTTTTTGATTGGCATTTAAAAAAAAAAAATTGTACATTATTATGGGGGCGGCCATCTTGCTTGATCGGTTTTCAACAGCATTTTAGCTGAGTTCACATTGGAGTCGAGCCCTGTTCAGAGGAACGCGACTAGCAAAGTCCGTACAAATTATGGTAGCTTAGGGGAGAAAAAAAACCTTCATGTTCTAATTTTTTCTCTGCTCAATTGTGAAACGATGGACCCCAAACGGAAACATGACAGAGCCCATTCAAAGTCAATGGGACCCGTAGAGACACGACTGCGTCCGTTGTGCTCGGTTCAGGGTCCATTCTGCTCTTTTTTATTGCGCTGGACGGACTCTAAATGAGTGGGAGTACCGTTGAGTCCTAGTAACTTTGAATGCGGCCCATTGGGTTTTTGTTGAGCAGAGAAAAAATTAGGACATGAACAGGTTGGTGCAAAATGCCAGTGTGTGCGTAGTCTTAGAGATATGCTTTACAGCAAGCCCCATGGACAAAGACAACAATGGACAGGAGCTGACATGAATGGGAGATGTGTCTGGGCATTCTCTGTGACCTCTGGCCACCCATATTGTGCATACTAATCTTGTGCTGTGGACTGATATATGCCCTGAGGAAGTTACCACAGGTAATAGAAATGTGTTGGGACAGTGATCAGGGTTCCAGTGGCACATTATATTGTAAATGTATGGATATATGTGATTAATTCATAGTGGATGCCCAAGCCTTTCATTTTTATGGGTTCACTTACCCCAATTGGTGACTTTTCAATGAGAGAAAATTAACCCCTTAAGGACCGGGCCATTTTTCATTTTTGCACTTTAGTTTTTTCCTCCTCACCTTCTAAAAATCACAGCGCTTTCAATTTTCCACCTACAGACCCATATGAGGGCTTGTTCATTGCACCAACAATTTTACTTTGTAATGACATGAATCATTTTATGACAAAATCTACGGCGAAAACAGAAGAAAAATATTTGTGGGGCAAAATAAAAAAAAATGCCATTTTGTAAATTTTGGGGGCTTCCGATTCTACGCAGTGCAATTTTCGGTAAAAATGACACAATTTCTTTATTCTGTAGGTTCATACAGTTACAAGAATACCTAATTTATATAGGTTTTATTTTATTTTACTACCTAAAAAAAATTATAACTACATGCACCAAAATTCATATGTTTAAAATCTTATCTCATCTTCTGACCCCTCTAACCTTTTTATTTTTCCGTGTATGGGGCGGTATGAGGGCTCATTTTTTGCACCGTGATCTGAAGTTTTTTTTATCAGTATCATGATTGTTTTGATGGGACTTTTTGATCAGTTTTTATACATTTTTTTAGGATATACAAAGTGACCAAAAATACACAATTTTGGACTTCGGAATTTCTTTACATTCCATGCCATTGACTGTGCGGTGTAATTAATCTTATATTTTTGTAGTTTGGACATTTGCGCATGTGGCAATACTACATATGTTTATTTTGTTAATATATTTTTTATATAGAATTTGGGAAAATGGGGGGTGATTCAAACTTTTAATATGGAAGGGGTTAATGGGTGTTTTTTTTTTTTACTTTTATTTTACTTTTTTTTTTATCAATAGAATTCCATAGAACAATAGAATTGTACAGCACTCCATTGATCTGTGTGATCTGTGCTCGATTGTTCAAGCCTGGTTCAGCCAGGCTCTATCAATAACGGAGCCGCAGCGAGCACAGGAAGAGAGGTAAGCCCTACGGCTACCTCAAAAGTGGATTGCCCTCCACGATCGCGATGCGGGGGGGGGGGGGAGGGGGTAAGGGTGGGGTCGATCCAGCCCACTGGACCACCAGGGACCGGTTAAAGGTCCCTTTAGATGCCACTGTCAGCTTTGACAGCGGCGATCTAAATGGTTAATAGCCATATGTCGGCTATTATTGGCACCCCCCCAGCTACAGGAATCAGTTGGGGGCCGGCCAGTATGGCGTGGGCTCGAGTCGGGAGCCCGTGCCATACACTGTTTGCCGTCTCAGGGGGAGCTGACTCGTCCTTAGACGGCAACCGGTTAAAGCTCACTCCCCCTTGTTGTGCTTATTTTTGGTATCATTTTTGTGTTCTTATCATCACAGACAGAACAGCAAGTCTCAGCTTAGTTTAAGGCCTAGTGGCCAAAATAAAAACTGCAAGATTTCAGGATTATTTTCAAATATAGAAAAAAAAAAACATCACTAAAAATTTTTTTAAAAGTATGTTTAACATAGAAAAAAAATCTTGATTTAAACAGTAGGTTATTTTCTGATGACACCTTCTCCTTAAAGCGTTAATCCCATCTCATGTTGCTGCCATCGCTTTATCATTGCTGAGGGTCTGACAATCCTGAGAAGGAAGGGGGCGCAATACTGGTGTTGTGCTGAGTACCTTTTACTGTTTGTCCCCCCACACCCCTCACATAGGCTAATGTAGAGGGGAGAAGCCGCCGCAGGGAGCGGCTAGCGCTCTAGACCTCACCCAATAGACACTTCCATAGCTTTTACTTTGTATCTTCTGTAGCAATTATTTATTTATTTATTTTTTCAGTTTCCTGTTAATTTCCACTGTACAGATTGTTATCACTTGAATAAGTTCCTGTTTTCCAGGTTTAACAGTAATGCAAGTAACTTACTGGTATTAAAAAACAAAACAAACAGAAACCCATACATGATCAGTGACATCATGTACACCCGATATATTGTGACATCATGTACACCCGATATATTGTGACATCATGTACACCCAATATATTGTGACATCATGTACACCCGATATATTGTGACATCATGTACACCCGATATATTGTGACATCATGTACACCCGATATATTGTGCCATCATGTGCCCCTGATATATTGTGACATCATGTACACCCGATATATTGTGACATAATGTACACCCGATATACTGTATTGTGACATCATGTACACCCGATATGTTGTGACATCATGTACACCCGATATATTGTGACATCATGTACACCCGATATATTGTGGCATCATGTGCCCCTAATATATTGTGACATCATGTACACCCGATATATTGTGACATCATGTACACCCGATATATTGTGGCATCATGTGCCCCTGATATATTGTGACATCATGTACACCCGATATATTGTGACATCATATGCCCCTGATATATTGTGACATCATGTACACCCGATATACTGTATTGTGACATCATGTACATCTGATATATTGTGACATCACACACACCCTATGTATTGTGACATCATGTACACCTGATATATTGTGACATCATCTACATTCGATATATTGTGACATCATGTACACCCGATATATTGTGACATCTTGTACACCCGATATATTGTGGCATCATGTGCCCCTGATATATTGTGACATCATGTACACCCGATATATTGTGACATCATGTACACCCGATATATTGTGGCATCATGTGCCCCTGATATATTGTGACATCATGTACACCCGATATATTGTGACATCATGTACACCCGATATATTGTGGCATCATGTGCCCCTGATATATTGTGACATCATGTACACCCGATATATTGTGACATCATATGCCCCTGATATATTGTGACATCATGTACACCCGATATACTGTATTGTGACATCATGTACACCTGATATATTGTGACATCATGTACACCCGATATTTTGTGACATCATGTACGCGCAATATATTGTGACATCATGTACACCTGATATATTGTGCCATCATGTACACCTGATATATTGTTCCATCATGTACACCCGATATATTGTGACATCATGTACACCCAATATATTGTTCCATCATGTACACCTGATATATTGTGACATCATGTACTACTGATATATTGTGACATCATGTACATCCAATATATTGTGACATCATGTACATCTGATATATTGTGACATCACACACACCCTATGTATTGTGACATAATGTACACCTGATATATTGTGACATCATCTACATTCGATATATTGTGACATCATGTACACCCGATATATTGTGACATCTTGTACACCCGATATATTGTGACATCATGCACATCCGATATATTGTGACATCATCTACATCCGATGTCTTGTGACATCATATATATCCGATATATTGTGACATCATGTACGCCTGATATATTGTGACATCATGTTTATCCGATATATTGTAACATCATGTACACCTGATATATTGTGCCATCATGTACACCCGATATATTGTGACATCATGTACACATGATATATTGTGACATCATGTTTAACCGATATATTGTGACATCCTCTACATCCGATATATTGTAACATCATGTACACCTGATATATTGTGCCATCATGTACACCCGATATATTGTGCCATCATGTACACCCGATATATTGTGACATCATGTACACATGATATATTGTGACATCATGTTTAACCGATATATTGTGACATCCTCTACATCCGATATATTGTAACATCATGTACACCTGATATATTGTGCCATCATGTACACCCGATATATTGTGACATCATGTACACATGATATATTGTGACATCATGTATAACCGATATATTGTGACATCCTCTACATCCGATATATTGTGACATCATGTACACCCGATATATTGTGCCATCATGTACACCCGATATATTGTGCCATCATGTACACCCGATATATTGTGACATCATGTACACCCGATATTTTGTGACATCATGTACACCCGATATATTGTGACATCATGTACACATGATATATTGTGACATCATGTACACCTGATATATTGTGCCATCATGTACATCCGATATATTGTGCCATCATGTACACCCGATATATTGTGACATCATGTACACCCGATATATTGTGACATCATGTACACATGATATATTGTGACATCATGTATAACCGATATATTGTGACATCATCTACATCCGATATATTGTGACATCACACACACCCTACATTATGCGCACCTGATGCAAATATTGTCCTTGATTGGATTTAAAGTCCAAATCCAAAACCCTGTGATGAAAGTCAACATTGCTACCCAGAACTTTATTAGTTCCTGAGACTTTTGGTCTAGCTCTGCCGTAAGGCTAGGCTTCCTCACAGGTTTTTTTCTGGTGTTTTTTGTAATAATGCCACTGCAGTTTTTGACCCAAAGCCAGAAGTGTATTCAAAGGGAATGGGAAATATAAGGGAAGGACTAATACTTCTCCTTACTGCTGGATCCACATCTGACTTTGGCTCAAAAACTGCAGTGGCAGTTTTTAAAAAAATGCCAGAAAAAAACCTATGTGAAAACCTAGCCTAAAAGAAAACCAAAGTAATCTTTGCTCTTTATGAAGACAAATATTAAGTCATCATACACAGCCAGCCATAAAAGAACTTTGTACTTTGCTTCCATTCAGCCGGCCATTATATATTGTGCCCTCATCCAGCCTGCCATGTTAAGCCATTACTATACTCCCATCTGGCCAGCCATGAGCCATTATATACTGTAACATACGCACATTAAGCCAGTCATGTTAACTATTATGCATTGTGCCCCCCCAGCCAGCCATGTTGAGCTATTAATACTGTGCCCCCCCAGCCAGCCATGTTGAGCTATTAATACTGTGCTCCCTTCAGCCAGCCTTGTTGAACCATATCCTGTGCCCCCACCCCCCAGCCAGCCATTTTGAGTAATTGAGCCCTTAGTACTGTACCCCTCCAGCCAGCCTGTCCCTGGTACCCTTTTGTCAGAGTAAGAAATAAGATAAGAATAAGATATTGCCCCACAATGGGGGAGATTTATGGAGATTTATCAAAGTTGTCTATGTCCCGCATCAATATAGACCAAACTACAGAGGGTTAGGCCGGTCTATTGTGCGCCTAATTTATCAAAAGGCGCACGGCTCTTGATAAATTATGCGCACGGACTTCGGGATCTATGCTTTAGACTGTATTTAAACCTTCTCCAGCATGGTCTGACATTTTGACGTACTTTCAGCCGATGCGACTTGTCACTGAAAAGTGTGCCGTTCTGGCCTTAACCAGCCAGGCCTGGTATTGAGATACGGATGTAGGCCGCGTGATGATGTATTCCCACCATCCAACTCCGGGAGGCAGTGCCGAGTGGTGTTGCAGGGACCCTGTAGCTCCCGTGCACTGACGATCAGTGTTAGTTCAAATGTAAACGAGTCCTATTGATGCACCTAAAATAAAACCGGGGTACTCGGGCAGGGAACCAGACATGTTGTGTAGTGCCGTTCATCTGAAGGAGGTGGCATGAAAAGGGCAGAGGCTGAAGCCTCCTTTCTACACATTGGCCCTGATTTACTAAGAGTGTTGTGTAGGTTTCTTTGAGGGGTTTAATTCCCTACAATTTATTTTCCCTACATTTTCCACTTTCCCAACATCTTTCTTTTTTTTTTTTTACACATGCTGTGATCTGTAAGGTTTTCCTCAGCTCAAATCCACCACATTTAAAAAAAAAAAAAAAAAGACGTAGAAAATATGTTGGATTTTTGTGAAAATGTTGGCATAAATTTGCATAAAAATTCACAAAAAAAAAACCAAAAAAAAAATAAAATGAATATTTTTCAATATGAATATATAGCACTATGTTCCAAATATTAGTAAAACTGCGTGCCAAAAAGTGCCAATATTCGATAAAAATTCACATTACGAATATTCGTGCTCAACACTAGTCAAATGGATCTATGGACATCAAAGCCATCAACTCACCTAAATAATGCTGCATGGAATGGTTTTTTGATCTGCCGCAAACACACCAAAGAAAACTAGACTAGCGCTCGATTACTGGACATTTGTAATATCACTTTGTTTTGAATAAAAGTTCTCTTAGAATATTTAAAAATAAAGGGAGATTTTTTATTAAAAGTTATATATTTGTATATAGTATTCAATGAAGAGGCTGCCGTGAGTCTGTGACCATTATTGGCCATTATCATCTAGCATGTTTTGGAATCGTTGCAGGTGCACAGAAGCTGTGCCAGACCGGGCACTGTGGACAGGGACTCGTGAAAGCGTTGAATCCAGCACCAAAATCATGAACTTTATTCAATCAATTATAATCAGTCCGTCTGGTTTTTCTTGGTGTCCGACGCTTTTTGAGCCTTAGGGCTTTTTACTCATATCCTGCTATGACTAAGAGCTTCCGGACGTGAAACACGTCAGACTCACAAACCACCAGTCTAACAGTTTTTTTTAAGCATCAATAAAGTTCATGATCTTTGATCAATCTTTCACAAGTCCTAGCATGGTATGGGGTGGCAATGTGGGCGAGGTTATAGTTGACTAGATGAGAGAAAGTACTAAATAAAATGAATGAAATTGCAAATTGCATAATTCTGATATACTTGTTGGAACTTTTTGGGGTTCAACTGGTGCATGGCTACGGTAACTGTCCCTAATTTGTATTTACCTTTATTCTTTCCAGGGTAGGGGGCAGAGATGTGCACAGGTTGACTAGAAAGTTGAGCCCCTGCCCTTTTGATGCCCCTCCTAAAGGTGTCCCTTTTCCCTTGCAGGAAGTAAAATGAGTGGTGATACATACAATGTATATGTGATGTCCCAGTACAGGACATAGTCCCGTACAGTACTTAGGCCCTGTCAGGTTGAGTCCCTCTGTGTCCTAGGGGCTCTCCTGAAGCGTCTCCCCCATAGTGTTATATGTATTAGATATAAAGGACCTTTGAGTTAGTCACGTGATACTGTTGTCACATGTTCAATTCACATGTTTGTTACTCAGAGAGCACCAGCTAACCAGGTGACCTGCAGCTTGACCTATGGGCTCCTTGCTCAGCCCCCTTTTATAAGAGGGAGAGCCATTACAATCTCTATCTTCCACCACATTCTCTGCTGAGGTCAAGTTCAGTCCAGACGTCTCAGAGCCAGTGTCCAGCACATCTGGAGGTCTCAAGCCTAACCTACAGCCACATGTCAGTAAGTCAAGTCATCTAGGTCTGCTGTCACTACCTACAGTCAATTCAAGTCAGTTATAGTCACCGTGGCTGTCCTAAAGTCTGTCAAGTCGCTGCAAGTCCCAGCAAGCTGCAGGTTCCCCTCCGAGTTACTGGTCACCTCTCTGGGATCCTGGCCTAGCTGTAAAGACTGTTACCATCTGTCTACCTCAGTAGAGCTACCGTTAACCCTGACCTGGTCTTGGACTATTATTGCCCTGCCTAACCTAGGGATAGCGGAGCTACCTTCGGGTGGTTACTTAGGAAAACCACGCCCTGGCGTCACGAACATTTAAAGGTTAATAACATCTGCCCCATACACCTCATCGCACCCCTGTGGCACACCACATATACATCATCACTCAGAAGCAGGGGTCAGAAGATCCAGGGCCTGTGCTCCGGATACAGCAGGAAGGAATAGAAAGCACCACATGCCCCTCTGCCTACCTGACTTATTCTGTGGGCTGTCATTTGAACTGGAGTGAGCTGGATGGTGGAGCAATAGGGGATCCTGCAGCTCCTGCCCTTTTCTCCTCCCCTGTCCTGTATGACACCACAGAGGTCTGCATTTAGTTATGGGTTCCAGGGCTACTCCAGGAAAGTTAGGCTTAAAACTTCAAAAATGGGTTAGAACACCTGACCCTACTGTGATCTCCTGTACGGGGCTCGGCTACTCACCCGTCCCCGGTGCGCTCAGACCCCCACCCTCAGAGGGGTGCTTGAGTGACGGTCCACTCAGTCAATCACAGGCAATACATATAGGCCCACATTTATCATTGCAGTGCAAGTGAAGCATTTTTTTTACTCCTTTTTTTTTTGTGTGTGCTGATAATGTGTCGGAGCACCAAATTTATTAAAAGGTAAAAGAGCTTTGATACATTTTGTGCAGGTCCACATTTTCTAAAATTTCTGTCTACACATACACCAAAAAGCTACACCATGTCTGGGCTGGTGTAGTTTTAGAGACTTTTCAATGGCTTTGTGCCTTTTTTTGCTCCTTTTTACAAAAAGGCACAATGATAAATCCCTTCTATATCATGTTTATTGCCGAAATCAGTGGATTGCAACTCAAAATCAGTGGATTGCAACTCAAAATCAGCAGAAATGTGCAAACAAAACCCTGCTTGCGCCTTTTTTAGACACAAAAAACTGTCTAAAGACAATGAAAAATGTGGGCCATAATGTCCACCTCACCACTCAGTATTGTACAAGAGCAGGGAGTCTGGCTGTAATAGGACTTCCTGCTCCTGTACTGTAGCACAGCAGTGCAGGTAAACACTTCAGGCTGTGTACAACGGCATCATGTTCTCACGATAAAAAGGAGAGCGCTCCATAGCGTAAAACCACCTTTGGGTAAGCCAGTGAAATAACTAGAGACTCTTACCACTGGTTGTTCTGTAACCCCACACACAACATTGGTAAGAGTGGATGGGTATCAATACCAGGTCTGCAGCCTTCCCAATCACGAGAATTATAGTAGAGAAGAGACTTCCAAGGAATGGATGGGTTTTAATGGCGCTGACCTGGACCAGAATTATCAGGTTAAAACCGGCAGGTTTATTCAGGTAACAAACAATGCAACGCGTTTCACCGCGCTTGCGCGGTGAAACGCGTTGCATTGTTTGTTACCTGAATAAACCTGATTGTTTTAACCTGATAATTCTGGTCCGGGTCAGCGCCATTAAAACCCATCCATTCCTTGGAAGTCTCTTCTCTACTATAATTCTCATGTTCTCACGTGCAGCCTGTAGGAGATGGTCCTGAGCTCCTCCGAGTGACAGGGCACTGAGCAGAGGATACAGAGGGCCCGGCCTGCATGGAGTCGGTGTCAACACTATATGGTCGCCGTATGGGGGGGGGGGGATATTTGTCTGTGTACAATGATTTTTCTTCAGCATAAATATGGGGGCATTATCCTGTCACTATGTGGGGGTAATGGGGGAGATTTATCAAAACCTGTCCAGAGGAAAAATTGACCAGTTGCCCATAGCAACCAATCAGATTGCTACTTTCACTTTTGAAAAGGCCTCTGAAAAATGAAAGAAGAGATCTGATTGGTTGCTATGGGCAACTGGGCAACTTTTCCTCTCGACAGGTTTTTATAAATCTCCTCCAATGTGTAGTCATGGTGTGGTACAATTATTTGTCTCTTGTATATAGGTGTTATTTGTGATTTTGGACTGTGTACTAGGGTTTTTATTCAGTATCAGTTTGCTGTTATTATCAGGGCACTATGTGGGGGTAATGTGTAGTCATGGTGTGGCGGAATTATTTATCTCTTGTATAGTGGTGCTATTTGTAACATAGGTGTGGTAAGCTTGTGGGGGTATAGGGTATATGGGGTGTAGCTGTGCAGTGATGAAAGGGTGCTGGTTTAAGCCTGAACTGTCGTGACGCCAGGGTGAGGGCTACTCAATATATACTTGTCCTATCGCCACCCGTCAAAAGAACGACAGGGAGGAATAAATGATTGTCCACAACCGGAGATTCAGAAAACTGTAGAAAACTTTACTGCAGATTTTATGCAGAGGTGAAACAGGAACATAAGTACAGTCTATGAGGATCCTGACAGTTGGTTGTGACCATGTGAGTATAAGCTCTGGAGATTGATTTACGCTGTTCCGCTAGATTTAGGGGATTGGTTTTAGGTCCAGCAGTCATGCAAGCTTTAGCAGGGATTTGATTTAGTAACTCACGGTTAGTAAGTTGCGGGATTGTTAGGCTTCAGGCCTGGTTTTGGCTTGTAAGTCGCACGGATCTCCTCTCTCTGCTAGTCCGGAACCTAAGAGAGGCTGCTTGCTTTGCAGCTCAGGAGCAAGAGCACAAGAGAAGAGAGCGAGGATTGGCTGGCAGCGTCCTTATATGGGCAGGGGCTGGCCTTGAGCTGATTGGTTCATCCCAACTGTCAGTCCTTTACACAAAGGATTATGGTAGAACATGTGACTACTCACGTGACCTGGAAGGTCCTTTAGCATACCATAACATGTGACCTAAGGTCCTGCAGACTCTATATAGATCAATACATTACACTAATTATATACATGTAACACATAAAATTAAAGAACAAAGAGGTGACTAAGGGTTATCTCAGCAAGCGGACCCCAACGGTACCAAGGAACTCTGACTGAAATACAGTACCGGGACACCACATAGGTCTGTGTATAATGGTTCTTATTCTGTATCAGAATGGTGGTACAATCCCTATGTAATGGTAATGTAAGTGGTCATGGTTTGGCACAGTTATTTATCCCTTGTATAGTGGTGTTGTTATTGGTCTGTGCATAGTGATGTTATTAGTGATAATTGACTGTGTATAGTGCTGTTGTTATTGGTCTGTTATTAGTGATAATTGACTGTGTATAGTGGTTTTTAGGATGGTATTATTTAGTCACTGCAGTAGTAATATGTATCCAAGTGTTGAGGTATTATTTTAGCATGCAACCCTGGCGAGCGACGATGCACACACTGTATGCATTGCCACTCACTTATTGGGGCAATGGCAGACTGGGACCTACTGGGCAATGCTAAGCAGTGTGGCATCATTATGTGGGCATTTAAATAAACAATTATAAGAAGTGCCCTTTCCTTCACTTCAGCCCCTGGCCAACGGCTGTCCGGGCATGCTGGGAGTTGTAGTTATGCAACATCTGGAGGTGTGCAGGTTGGAGACCACTGGTCTAGGGTGAGGCTATATTCACACATCCGGAATGTCCACATGGAAAATCTCTGTGTGGGCATTCCGGAGAGTGCTGGTGCCATGATATGCCGGCACGAGGACCGCATGATAATGCGCCGTCTCTATGCATTCCGTGTGGTGTCCGCAGAAAAAATGAACATGTTCCTTCTTTCTGCAGACACGGAAAATGGAATTTCCATGCCAGATGTTTCTTATTGTGTGCAAAGCGCAGCTGAATACTGTTGAAATCAATGGGACTCTACTGCTTCAGAATCTCTGGCGGAAATCCAATGCGGAATTCTGCCCGGAAATTTCGGACATGTGAACATGGCCTAATACTCCCGAATCATCAGGACACACTTTATTAAATTCTCTATTACTGCTTTAAAGGGGTACTCCGGTGAAAACCTTTTTTCTTTTAAATCAACTGGTGGCAGAAAGTTAAACAGATTTGTAAATTACTTCTATTAAAAAAATCTTAATCCTTCCTCAACTTATTAGCTGCTGAATACTACAGAGGAAATTCTTTTCTTTTTGGAATTCCCTCTGATGACATCACGAGCACAGTGCTCTTTGCTGACGTGATTATAATAATAGGAATAATAACTCTTTATTTATTGTTGTCCTTAGGGGGATTTTAACCCAAGGCCCCAGCACTGTAAGGCAGCAGTGCTAACCACTGAGCCACCATGCTGCCCTTAGCATACATCTGCTATGCACGGTTGCTAAAATGGACAGAGATGTCAGCAGAGAGCACTGTGCTCGTGATGTCATCAGTGTTCCAAAAAGAAAGGAATTTCCTCTGTAGCATTCAGCAGCTAATAAGTACTGGAAGGATTAAGATTTTTTAATAGAAGTAATTTACAAATATGTTTAACTTTCTGCCACCAGTTGATTTAAAAGAAAAAAGGTTTTCACCGGAGAACCCCTTTAACAACACATCAAAGGAGTTCTGTAGTGAAACATAACTTATCCCCTATCCAAAGGATAGGGTATAAGTAATAGATCGTAGGGGTCCGAACGCTGGGAACCGACCAGATCTTCAGAACTGGGCCCCGGCAGTCTACTGGAAATGGGCGTGCCGACACCTGCATGGCGCGGTGGGATGACACGCCCCCTTTATGGCTTCCTGCTTCCGGCAGACTGTCAAATTCAGGAGATCCCAGGGGTCCCATCAGTTGGACCCCCACGATCTCTAACTTTTTCCTTATCTTTTGTATAGGGGATAAGTTATGTTTCACTTCACTACTCGCATTTGATGATTACAGCAGCTGCTGGAGTTCGGTCACATGGTACAGCCCGGGCCCCGGAGGTTGACTCATGGCGATCACTTAAACTGAGCGCACAGACCTACAAACAGTGCCGCCGAATGGAGACATAAAAAAAAAAAAAAAGACATAAAGACGTAAAAAAAATCAATGAAAATAGATAAATAGCATATTGAGCTTTAGGTCTCTTGACAAAAAAAAAAAATAAATCAAACATATCAAAAAAAAATAAAATAAAAATAAAAACCCTCAGTGGAGAGAGAGAGAGAGAGACAGTGGATTCGTAGACGCAGATGGTTAGATTTGTATCGGCCTCGGATGTGTTTTATCTCCGTGTATCAGAAAGAAAGATGAAGGCCGGGGAGCTGAATAACAAGAGTTTGCTTGAAAAGAGCTGAAAGCCACAAGTGGCGGCGGCGAGCTGCGGTTTGATGGCTGATACCGTAGAGAGACTTTAATTACATTGTTGTTCCTGTTGACAGCTTGTGATAAAACTATTCGGAGGCGGGAGGCCGGCTCTGGACAGGCTTGATGTGCGCTCAGCAACGCAACGCAGGAAATATGTTCATCAGCGCCGACGAACCGCTCGACACAGTGGGGATTGTTCGCCGGTAAAGACAGGGCCATATCCCACGTCTGATGTAGTAAAAAAAAAAAAGAAAAAGAAAATCACAATACTATATCAGAATACATGTCTTCCCAACCAGGGGGCCTGCAGCTGTTGCAAAACTACAACTCCCAGCATGTCCGGACAGCCAACGGCTGTCCGGACATGCTGGGAGTTGTAGTTTTACAACTATTAAAAATGTACTTCCGTCGCTGTACAAAGATTGAGGCTAGTTTATTATGCTTTCAACAAGAAAATGGAGACAAAGTTTCGCACAAACCATTGATAAATTCTCCCTTCCGGGGGGGGGGGGGGGGGGGGAGGGGGGGGGGGCTCACACACATACACAGATGTGCATACACACATGCATAAGTATACACACACTCACATGTATGCACACAAGCATACACACACACAGACATACACATACACACATACAAACACACATATACACACATACACAAATACATATATGCAAACACATACACACAACATACACATACACACAAATACACATGTGCATACACATATACACTCACATACAGTAAACACACATGCATACACACAAATACATGTGCATACACAGACACACACAAACACAGATGCACACACACACACACACACACACACACTCAGGCGAATGATGTAGGATGCTTAGTTTCCTATCACGATGACCTACATTTGCCCATTTGTGCAAAAAAAAAAAAAAACAAGTAATGACGTGTAACAATTTTACATTGCAACTTTTGTCAACACCTGCAAATTAAACAAAGTGTCAAAGGCGGATGTGGTTACAGGTATAAGGTACATTTAGTAAAGGGGTTCGCCCAAGATAGGTAAATAGAGATAGATAAATAGATAGATATGAGATAGATAGATAGATATGAGATAGATAGATAGATAGATATAAGATAGATATATAGATATGAGATAGATATGAGATAGATAGATAGATATGAGATATATAGATGGATAGATAGATAGATATGAGATAGATAGATATGAGATAGATAGATATGAGATAGATATGAGATAGATAAATGTGAGATAGATAGATCATTTATTAATCTGCTGTAACCTCACTATACACTGAACACTTCTGTTCTATATTTCCTTTCTATACTCAGCTGTTCCTTAGCTCATTACTGTCATCTATCTTGTAGCTCTATGGATCCATTCACCTCCTGTGGTGTTATTAAAGGGGTACTCCGGTGGAAAACATTGTTTTTTAAATCAACTGGTGCCAGAAAGTTAAACAGATTTGTAAATTACTTCTATTTAAAAATCATAATCTTTCCAACACTTATCATCTGCTGTATGCTCCAGATCAAGTTGAGTTGTTCTTTTCTGTCTGACCAAAGTGCTCTCTGCTGACACCTCTGTCTGTGTCAGGAACTGTCCAGAGTACAGGCAAATCCCCATAGCAAACCTCTCCTGCTCTGGACAGTTCCTGACATGGACAGAAGTGTCAGCAGAGAGCACCGTGGTCAGACTGGAAAGAACTACACAAGTTCCTCTGTAGTATACAGCAGCTGTTAAGTACTGGAAAGATTAACATTTGTAAAGAGGAGTCATTTACCAATCTGTTTAACTTTCTGACACCAGTTGATTTTTTTTTTTTTTACAGTGGAGTACCCCTTTAAGTTGAGTAATAAAAAAAATTCAGCTCAAGTCTAGAAGACAAAGTATGGAGCACTGATCATGGTCCCGAGGGGCAGTAGTTTTATACTGGAGCAAAAGTAATCAGTTCTGTCTGGTATTTATGTTACTTTAGACCAGTGTTTCCTAACCAGGGTGCCTCCAACTGTTGCAAAAGTACAACTCCTAGCATGTCCAGACAGCCAAAGGCTCCTGAGGAAGTTGTGTAGTTCTCTCCAGTGGGACCACTGCTGACACCTCTGTCCATGTCAGGAACTGTCCAGAGCAGGAGAGGTTTGCTATGGGGATTTTCTCCTGCTCTGAACAGTTCCTGACATGAACAGAGGTGTCAGCAGAGAGCACTGTGGTCAGACAGGAAACAACTACACAACTTCATCTGGAGCATACTGAAGTATTAAGATTTTAATATCAGTACTGATCTGAAGAAGGGGGCGGCACCCCCGAAACGTGTCATCTGTTTTATTGTGTTTTTTTTTCCAATAAAATCCTCCAGTGTTGTTGTATTACCCTCATCTCTGGTAAAATGTTTTATTCATCTTCTGGATATTCACAGCGCCACTCCAAGGGTCTTCTTTCTGTCTTCTACACCACGTTGCTTTAATTTCTATGTACCCTGGAATATGTATTAAAATTTGACAATTTGTCCTAAAAAAATAAAAAATAAAATGCCAGCTAGGGAAATATGAAAACACAGAAGGTTATGGCTGATGAAAAGCTATCAGACAGGATTCTTCCCGCGGTTCTTAAGGCCAAATTGTCTCGGTCCTTAAGGGGTTAACAAGACGTTACATGACAGATTCTCCTTCGGTAATGTCACTTCCAGTCTGTCTGTTTCAGGAGAAGTGGAAGATGCATTAAGCCACCCTCCAGCCCCCTTGCATTTTGTAACAGGGTTTCCCAACCAGTGTGCCTCCAGCTGTTGCAAAACTACAACTCCCAGCATGCCTGGAAACTATGCCCAGAATATCTATGAGATGAGATTTTATAGTGTGAATAAGCCCTTAGTGGCACAGTCGCTAAGATTGCCAGGTTCTTCAAAATCCCTATATATTAGGGTTTTGCTTTCACGTTCCTTTGGATTTACTAACAGTCTACATGTAGTGTATATGTTTTTTATTTTTATTTGTGTCTTTCTGCGTTCTGTTGCTGTCAGGATCCGGACTGGTATGCGGAGAGGACACTGGAGGTGGATCCTCTGTGTCAGTGGGGTGATGACGTGGGCCGTACCAGGGGAACGGAATCTAAGGGGTTACTGGTTTTCACCAGAGCCCGCCGCAAAGCCGGATGGACTTGCTGCGGCAGGTAACCCCCAGGTCGTTTCACCCGATAGCGACTCAACCTCACTGACAGCTGAGACAGGCGCGGTACACAAGGACAAGGCAAGAGCAAGGTCGGACGTAGCAGAAGGTCAGGGCAGGCAGCAAGAGTCATAGTCAGGGGCAACAGCAGAAGGTCTGGGTACACAGGCTTGGGAAGACCCTAAACGCTTTCTCAGGGCACAAGGCAACAAAATCCGGCAAGGACAGGTAGGGGAAGTGGGTATTTATATCAATGGAGGTGATAGACACTGATTGGGCCAGGCACCAATTAGTGGTGCACTGGCCCTTTAAATCTCAGAGAGTCGGCGCGCGCACGCCCTAGAGAACGGGGCCGCGCGCGCCGGGACGTGACAGCCGGGGAACAGGAGAGGTGAGTGGATTGGGATGCGACCCACGGGCGGGCTCGTCCCTCTATGCGGATCGCATCCCCGCCGGCAGAGACAGTGCAGCGCTCCCGGTCAGCGGGTCTGATCGGGGCGCTGCAGAGAGGAGAACGCCGTGAGCGCTCCGGGGAGGAGCAGGGACCCGGAGAGCTCGGCGTAACAGTTGCGCCATTATGGGACAGTTTGCGCACATGATGTCAATAATTAGTTGGGACTTTGTGGGTTTTATTGCAAAAATTAAAAAATAAATAAATAAATAAATTTAAAATATACTTGATACACACAAAATAATTATGCTAAAAAAGGCAAGACAAAATAAATAAATAAAAATACACAAAGCTAAGCCAAGCTAAGTCTGGGCTGGTGTATATTTGCGACTTTTGTGTGGTTTTTGCGCAAACATTTGCAACAAAAAACAAAACAAAAAACAAAATCACAGTTGATAAATTCATTACCACTACAAGAAACTACCGTATTTTTCGCCATATAAGACGCACTTTTTCTTCCTCTAAACTGGGGGGGGGGGGGAAGTTGGTGCGTCTTATACGGCGAATACACCCCTATCGCGGTGGTCTCTGCAGCCATCAATGGCCGGGACCCGCGGCTAATACAGGACATCGCCGATCGCGGTGATGCCCTGTATTAACCCTTCAGATGCGGCGATCAAAGTTGACCGCCGCGTCTGGAGGGAAAGTGACACTAACCCGGCTGTTCAGTCGGGCTGTTCGGGACCGCCTCGGTGAAATCGCGGCGTCCCGAACAGCTTACAGGACACCGGGAGGGACCTTACCTGCCTCTTCGGTGTCTGCTCCGTGCCGGGATCCCCTGCATGGCCGGCGCTCTCCTTCGACGTCATCACGTCGTTGCGCACACCGTCCCGTCATCCAGAAGGAGCGGCGTGCGTAGCGACGTGATGATGGCGACAGAGAGCGTGGATCCCGGGGAAGAAGACGTCCGGAGCGTCAGGGACACCACGGGGACGCGGTGACAGCGATGGAGCGACATCCAGGGCAGCGGTACGGGTCAGGAGCGGCGGGGACATGTGAGTATTACCTTCTATACCAGTGGTCTTCAACCTGCGGACCTCCAGATGTTGCAAAACTACAACTCCCAGCATGCCCGGACAGCCAACGGCTGTCCGGGCATGCTGGGAGTTGTAGTTTTGCAACATCTGGAGGTCCGCAGGTTGAAGATCACTGTTGGGTTCAGAATCTTTTTTTTCTAGATTTTGCACCTTTAAAATTGGGTGCGTCTTATACGCCGGTGCGTCCTATAGGGCAAAAAATACGGTAATTTTCACAGCTGGTCCGTACACCCTTTAAAAAAATTTAAAAAATTAAGTGGAAACCAAAAAGTCACAAAAAATAGCACCAAATGTGAGACAAATATACACACAACAAAAGCTCTAAAAAGAATGATAAATGCCCCCATATGTGACTCTGAAGCCGTGCTCATTATTTATTTTATTTATTTATTTTTAAAAAGTTTGAATGCGTCAAGAAAGAGCAGCAGCCGGAAGTCTGCCCCCTATTACGTAATACAATTTATCGCAATATATTCCATTGGTGCAGATAACATTCTGTGTGCACTAGTGTCTTATAGTGTTGCTCGCGAATATTCGCAATTCAAATTTTAATCGCGAATATCGCATATTCGCGAATTCGAGAATATAGCACTATATATTCGCAATTACGAATATTCGCTTTTTTTTTTTGTTCACAGTGATCGTTGCATCCCTCTCTGCTCTTCGCATATGCGCATATTCGCGAATATTGAGCCCTCCCTTCTTTTATGGTATAGGGCATGTCCGGGCATGCTGGGAGTCGTAGTTTTGCAACATCTGGAGGTCGGCAGGTTGGAGACCACTGCACAAGCCCATTAGTTCCCTATACCATTAAAGGGGTACTCCGGTGAAAAACTTTTTTTTTTTTTTTATCAACTGGTGACAGAAAGTTAAACAGATTTTTAAATTACTTCTATTAAAAAAAATCTTAATCCTTCCTGTAGTTATCAGCTGCTGTATACTACAGCGGAAATTCTTTTCTTTTTGAAACACAGAGCCGTCATATATTCGCAAAATTTGCATATTTGTTATATTCTTTTTTTCCCCCGCATATTTATGCGCATATGTGAAAATATATGTGCATATTCGCGAATATTGAGCCCTCCCTTCTTTAACCCCTTAACGACGCAGGACGTATATTTACTTCCTGCGCCGGCTCCCGCGATATGAAGCGGCGGGACCCGTGGCTAATACCAAACATCGCCGATCGCGGCGATGTGCGGTATTAACCCTTTAGAAGCGGCGGTCAAAGCTGACCGCCGCTTCTAAAGTGAAACTGAAAGTATCCCGGCTGCTCAGTCGGGCTGTTCGGGACCGCCGCGGTGAAATCGCGGCGTCCCGAACAGCTGATCGGACACCGGGAGGGCTCTTACCTGCCTCCTTGGTGTCCGATCGACGAATGACTGCTCCGTGCCTGAGATCCAGGCAGGAGCAGTCAAGTGTCGATAATGCTGATCACAGGCGTGTTAATACACGCCAGTGATCAGCATAGGAGATCAGTGTGTGCAGTGTTATAGGTCCCTATGGGACCTATAACACTGCAAAAAAAAGTTAAAAAAAAGTGTTAATAAAGGTCATTTAACCCCTTCCCTAATAAAAGTTTGAATCACCCCCCTTTTCCCATAAAAAAAATCAAACAGTGTAAAAAAAATAAATAAATAAACATATGTGGTATCGCCGTGTGCATAAATGTCCGAACTATAAAAATATATCATTAATTAAGCCGTACGGTCAATGGCGTACGCGCAAAAAAATTCCAAAGTCCAAAAAAGCGTATTTTGGTCACTTTTTATAACATTAAAAAATGAATAAAAAGTGATCAAAAAAGTCCGATCAAAACAAAAATCATACCGATAAAAACTTCAGATCACGGCGCAAAAAATTAGTCCTCATACCATCCTGTACGTGGAAAAATAAAAAAAGTTATAGGGGGTCAGAAGATGACATTTTTAAACGTATAAATTTTCCTGCATGTAGTTATGATTTTTTCCAGAAGTGCGACAAAATCAAACCTATATAAGTAGGGGTATCATTTTAACCGTATGGACCTACAGAATAATGATAAGGTGTAATTTTTTACCGAAATATGCACTGTGTAGAAACGGAAGCCCCCAAAATTTACAAAATGGCGTTTTTTTTTTCAATTTTGTCGCACAATGATTTTTTTTTCCGTTTCGCTGTGCATTTTGGGATAAAATGACTAATGTCACTGTAAAGTAGAATTGGCGACACAAAAAATAAGCCATAATATGATTTTTAGGTGGAAAATTGAAAGGGTTATGATTTTTAAAAGGTAAGGAGGAAAAAACGAAATTCCAAAAACGGAAAAAACCCTGCGTCCTTAAGGGGGTTAAAGGGGTACTCCGGTGAAAAATGTTTTTTTTTTTTAAATCAACTGGTGCCAGATTTGTAAATTACTTCTATTAAAAAATCTTAATCCTTCCTGTCCTTATTAGCTGCTGAATACTACAGAGGAAATTATTTTCCGTTTGAAACAGAGAGCTGTCTGCTGACATCATGACCACAGTGCTCTCTGCTGACATCATGACCACAGTGCTCTCTGCTGACATCTCTGCCCATTTTTAGGAACTGCCAGAACAGCATATGTTTGCTATGGGGATTTTCTTCTACTCTGGACAGTTCCTAAAAATGGGCAGAGATGTCAGCAGAGAGCACTGTGCTCGTGATGTCAGCAGAGAGCTCTGTGTTTCAAATGGAAAATAATTTCCTCTGTAGTATTCAGCAGCTAATAAGTACAGGAAGATTTTTAGTAATTTACAAATTTGGCACCAGTTGATTTAAAAAAAAAAAAAAAAGTTTTTCACCGGAGTACCCCTTTAAAGAAGGGAGGGCTCAATATTCGCGAATATGCACATATATTTTCACATATACGCATAATTATGCTGGGGAAAAAAAGAATATAACGAATATGCGAATTTCGCGAATATATGACGAATATTCGTACATATATTCGAGAAATATCGCGAATTCGAATATGGCCTATGCCGCTCATCACTACTGTCTTACTGCTTTTACCGGCATTACTGGCTTACAGTTATCATGCTCTGCTGGATCCATAATGTAACGGACACCACCAGTGCTGACGGACATGGACAACTTATAATAGGGACCATCGTGGGACTTATTCCACTTCCTTATGAGAACCTACATAAGAATGAATCATCAGAAAGTAGATCTTTCCCTAAAATTGCTGACGGACGTGCGAAAATTAAAATATAAATGTATTTCATTCTTCACGATGTACACGTAGGTATTCTGATTTGTATCAGCTCTGTATGAGGAAGTGGATTACCGGAATTACCATGAAGAACACTTCTAGGCATTCGAGAAGTCCGGTTCTTGCTATTCTGTTCCCAGACTATTGCACAATTAGAGAGTGTTTCCCAACTGGTGTGCCTCCAGCTGTTGCAAATCTACAACTCCCAGCATGCTGGCAGTTGTAGATTTGCAACAGCTGGAGGCACACTGGCTGGGAAATACTGTCCTAGAGGTTTCCTTCACAGGGGGCTTTTTCTCTTCTACGCGCTAGAGAATGTTGGGGATTTGCCATCGGGCTGTCCAGGCATGATGGGATTTGTAGTTATGCAACAGCTGGAGGCACACTGGTGGGAAACACTGCCCTAGAGATAACTGATACTGGGACCATGCAACTGCCCATGTTATCATATGACTGGAACTACAAAGTGCCCACAAAATTGGGGTCAGTGTTGTAGTCATCAATTTTGGCCCCCAGAGAAGGAAGGCTGATCCAGAGGTCCCAGGTAGAGATGAGCGAATTTACAGTAAATTCGATTCATCACAAACTTCTCGGCTCGGCAGTTGATGACTTATCCTGCATAAATTAGTTCAGCCTTCAGGTGCTCCCGTGGGCTGGAAAAGGTGGATACAGTCCTAGGAGACTCTTTCCTAGGAATGTATCCACCTTTTCCAGCCCACCGGAGCACCTGAAGGCTGAACTAATTTACGCAGGATAAGTCATCAACTGCCGAGCTGAGAAGTTTTGTGACGAATCAAATTTACTGTAAGTTCGCTCATCTCTAGTCCCAGGTAGTAGGGTATTACCTTCCAACAGGCCATGAAATATATGGCGGACAAACATCCACAGTAGACAGGACAATCATTCCCAAAGATGGGGCTCAAGTGGGGCATATCTTCTCAGATCTTAATAAGTTGTCATTGGACATATAATCTTAGAGATGAGAGAATCTTTATTTTATTAGGTCCAATTTGGTCACTGTCGGTTCGTTATTTATTTGGAAACTAATTCAGAATTGCCCATGCAAAGTATATACAAGAGCAGGGACTCGTGTCAAAGGCGTCCCTGTTCCGGTTCAGTTCACTAAGCCAGTGTTCCCAACCCAGTCCTCAAGGCACACCAACAGTCCGGGATTTTAATTTTTCCCTGTTCTATTCCAATGGAGTAACTGAAAAAACCCGGAATGTTGGTGGCCTTGAGGACTGGGTTGGGAAACACTGCACTAAGCAGCAGTACAAAGTCAAGGGGCTGACAGCAATGACCCACCCCATAAATGTAGCCAGTGTAAGCTGAGATGCATCATACAACATCACCACTTACCTCTGTGACGCTCAGTGTACAGGAGCAGAGACTCAAGTCAAAAGTTCCTGTTCCTGTTCAGTTTACCGATCAGCAGCGTACATTCACAGGGCCGAGTGCAGAGTGCCCACCTCAGCAAATCAACAAATGTAGTGAGTGACTCAGTGTACAGGAGCAGGGACTCATGTTAAAGGAAGGTGTCCCTGCTCCTTGTTTTGTTCACTGAGCGGCCTTATACATTCACTGGGCCCAGTGCAGAGCACTCACCCCAGCAAAGGTAGTGAGAATAAGCTGAGATGCAAACAACTTCACCACTTACCTTTGTGCTGCTCAGTGTACGGAAGCAGGGACTCCTTCCTTTGACAGGAGTCCCTTTTCCTGTACGAAAAAATCATCCAAAATGAATCATAAAAAAAAGTCCTTATTCTAACAATTCAGAATTTTTGTGAAGTTTGGACGGATCTGCCTGATGTTTCCTTTGGAGGTATATATAGGGCAATACTCCAACGTATACCTCCAATAGAAAGCCTTAGGCTAGTTCAGACTATGGAATTTCCGCCTGCAATTTCGCTTTGAAATTGCAGGCGGAAATTCCTCTTGCTAAAACGTATAGTATAGTGAATGGTTTTCGGTTCACAAATTCACACTTCGGAATTTGTGAACGGAAATTCTGCTTGGAAATTTCCCGCCTGAAGAAGAGCGTTGCTCTTTCTTCAGGCGGAAATCCGCGCGGAACACATTGCAGTCTATTGGAGACTATGGAGACTGCAGTGTCCGCGCGGGTCCTAGCGCCGACTGATTCAGTCAGCGCTGGGCCGCACTCGGAATCTCCGGGCGGAAATTTTCTGCCCGGAGATTCCGTAGTCTGAACCTCGCCTTAAGGAAACATTGAAGTGAGACTGATATACATATTGTCCCATCTACTCTGTAGAATATCTGTAGGCGCGCACATCCTGTTTGACTTAAGAATAGATCTCTATCAGCACAAAAAAAGCTCCTACTTCTCATCATCAGTTTTATTATTAGTTCTGTGGGTCGGAAGGACTGACTGTATATCTTGATATATGTATTCGGTATAAACCAGTCGTACTATATAACAATTTGCTATTGTTTTTTATAAAATATTTTTTACATAGCTGGTCTAGTTAACTGGTAAAAAAAATTATAATAATTTCCTATTCCATATAATTATATGTCTAAGCGCCCACACAGACTATGGAAATTTGCAAGGAATTCCGCCAGCGGATCCGCACCATTCAGAATTGGGGGTTAATTTTGTGAGGAATTAGCTAATTTACTAAGGCCTTGTTCACTCGGCGGAAATTCCACATGGAAATTCCTTTGTTTTCAATGAGATTCTGCTGCACCATAAACATACGCTGAAACAGCTGCTGCAGAAATTCCGATTCCGGCCTCTGCAGAAAGAATTGACATGTCTGGAATCCTCTCAGAAATGTATTGCAGCTATGGAGACAGCACATTTCTGAGCGGTCCTAGTGCTGGCATACTCTGGCGGCATTTCATCCCGGAAATTTTTCAGGTAGACATTCCGCCATATGATCATAGTCAAATGGATTTTTCTGGATGAATTCTGCAGAAAGAACAAACATGTTTATTCTTAGGCTAGGTTCACACTACGGAATTTCTGCCTTACTACAATGTATAGTATAGTGAATGGGTTTCCGTTCACAAATTTCACACTTCGGAATTTGTGAAGCGGAATTTGTGATTGGAAAATCCGCTTGAAAATTTTCTCCTGAAGAATGGCGTTGCTCATTCTTCAGGCAGAAATACTCGCGGAGCACATTGCAGTCTATTGGAGACCGCGGTGTCCGCGCGGTCCTAGCAACAAACTGATTTAGTTGGCACTGGCCCCATTCGGAATCTCCGGGCGAAATTTTCTGCCCAGAGATTCCGCAGTGTGAACCTAGCCTTATGGTGGAATCCAGATCCGCATCAGAACTTCCATAGTGTGCACTGAGCAGCAAAAATCCCTTTGAGATCAGTGAGGGTCTATTGACACGGCAGAATTTCCGCCTCAAATTAAAGCCCAATAGACTTCTATGGGATTCCGCATTCTCATTCACACTTCTGAATTTCCGCTTGCAGAAATCCCAGAGATGTTTATAGGCTTCAATTTGAGGCGAAATTCCGCAAGCAAAAAATATTTTGTGTGGGACTGCTAGTTGAGACCACTGTTTCTACCGAGGAAAAGACATGGAAAAAACGTATCATGTGAACAGAGCTTCACTTACCCCCCTGACTTATGACTGAAGCTCTGCCTCTAGTGACATTATCACTAGAGGCGGCGCTACAACCCAACCAGGCTGGAGCAGGAACCAGGAGGCTAAATGGAAGTCTGTCCACAGTGTAAAGTATATACAACCATCTATATGGATGGCTGTATATTCTGTATACCTCCCAAGGAGTTAACTAGCACTGCTTAACAGCACTAGTTAACTTTTCCCCTGCTTGGCTGGAGCATAGCATTCAGCCCAGCAAGTGCTTACAGTAAACCAGGGATGTATACACATCAATGGTTTACTGTATGGTGACCAAAGAGTTAAGTTGTGCTGCACAGTAGCGCAACTTAACTCTTTCCTTGCTAGGCCGGCGCATAGCACTCAGCCCAGCAAGGGCCTACAGTTATACAGATTACTGCTTTACTGTCAATTATTTCTGGGAAAGAGAATATATTAAAGGGGTACTCCAGTGGAAAACTATTTTTTTTAAATCAACTGGTGCCAGAAAGTTAAAAAGATTTGTAAATTATTTTTTAAGTTAAAAAAAAAAACTTATTAAATTTACTATTTAAAAATCTTAACCCTTCCAGCACTTATCAGCTGCTGTATGCTCCAGAGGAAGTTCTTTTCTTTTTGAATTTCCTTTTTGTCTGACCACAGTGCTCTCTGCTGACACCTCTGACCATGTCAGGATAGGTTTGCTATGGGGATATGATCCTGCTCTGGACAGTTCCTGACATGGACAGGACAGTTCCTGACATGGACAGAGGTGTCAACAGAGAGCACTGGTGTCAGACTGGAAAGAACTACACAACTTCCTGTGGGGCATACAGCAGCTGATAAGTACTGGAAGGATTAAGATTTTTTTTTTATAGAAGTCATTTACAAATCTGTTTAACTTTCTGGCACCAGTTGATTTAAAAAAATAAAAAAATAAATAAATAAAAAAACACCTGAGTACCCCTTTAAATTCCGGTGAAGTAGGGACGACATAGAACAAAGCAGGCCAATCCAGCGTAGACATCCAAAATACAGACAGGTTCTGGTCAACAGCTTCCATTAAAATAAAATAAAAAAATATTTAAGATTCATTAAAAACGGGAAAAAAAAGAAAAATTATAATAATCAACATGGATAAACCAACGAAACGTGTTGACTTACCGTAAATCTAGAACGTGTCTGCATTTTAAAATATCTGTGTCAGTAACGGAAGGAAGATAAGAATATAATACCCTTTCATTCACAGCCTAGGCGTGGCACATCTGTGACACGCTTACACCCAGGCAGCAGTTTAGCCTTCGCACATGTATCTATAGATATAGGGGGGGATACGGCAGGTGTTCTCCCCAAGTCTGCAGCAGGAAATAAAAGTTCCTAGCCTGACACATTTAGTGTACAAGTGTTTATAGCTGCAATATCTCTTACAGAACACATCATCACCATAAAAGTAATCCTACAAAGACGGCTCATTGTGGGATCTTCACGTATTTTTTTTGTTGTTTTTTTTTTTACCAGGCTTTGTATTATATTGAATATACTGTATTAAATGCAAACCTCGGAGCGTGTGGTGTTTGAAAAAATTGTGATAAAATCTGAGCATAAAGATTTATTCTCTACGTGGTGTCCCGGTACCGTATTGCATCCTGTACCTAGTGTAGAGGTCCCCAAGTCAGAGGGGGGGGGGGGGGGGGGGGGGGGGGGGGTGGGGGGGTATGTATGAAGGATTTTACCCTGTTTTTTTTTTTTTTTTGACTGTGATTTGTCTCTAATTTCCTTTTATGTCACTTTTTGCGACAAACAATTGCGCCGAATGGTTTAGAACAAAATCACTGATTTCACTTTGTTAGTCGTGATTTCAGTTACAATCATTCTTTGGTCTGGAATTCATTCATTGCGACTTTTCGATTTGGCGCAAGTTTAGGCGCAAATACCTTCATTTAGGCGCAAATCTACACCATGAATAAAGTGACAGAGAAAATAGCTACAACAATAGAATGTCCCAAAGTCAGATTTACTGCCTGGAATCCTGGGGTCTGCGCCTTTTGTAAGGCTACATTTGTGCCAAAATTACAAACTTGCGTACGACAATTGATAATTTTGGCGCAAATATGCTCCATTTGACGCAAAAAAACATACATAAAATCACACATTGCTACACCATTATTGATACATGTCCCCCAGAGTAACTACGTTCAGGTAGGGTTCCTCAGGTGGGACAGTCCCTAGTCGCCTGTCCTTAAAGGGTCGCTCCCACCATCCTATTTTTTTTACTGTCCCTGCCTATTGCACATCTATCCCTAACCCCCTCCCTGCTTTAAATTTTTATTTTTACTATATAAAAAATGCTTTTTGTCTGCCTGGCAGTGTGCTCACTACCAGGCAGACTTCTCCAGCAGGCACCACGTCACTGATGCCTGCTGGGGGGGGGACTTCCGCCCTTAGTTCATCTACACAGGGTGCCTCCAGCTGTTTCATCACTACAAATCCCAGCTTGCCCTGACATCTATTGGCTGTCAGGGCATGCTGGGAGTTGTAGTATTGAAACAGCTGGAGGCACCCCGTGTAGATAAACTATTAGTTACATGCGGCGCTAGCCCGTCCCCTCCGTCTCCCTCCCCCCCCCGCGCCATACCCCGTTCCCTCCATCACAACCCCCCCCCCCATTACACTTACTGCAGAGTCCGGCAGTGGGCGTGCAGGCACAGCGGCGGCGGCGACGGCGATGTGCGGGAGGAGTGGCCTCCCTGCCAGTGGCCGGGGAGCCAATGCGCTCGCTCCCTGCCTGTCTGATTGACAGGCAGGGAGCGAGCGCAAGCTGAATGAAAAAGGACCGATGCCCGGCCGCATCAGTCCTTTTTCAGGCGTGACGTCACCCCAGGCTGCAGCCGGCCACTAGGAGGGAGACCCCTAGTGGCCGGTTTTCAAATGAAAATTAAACAATTTTAATAAAAAAAATTAAAATAAAAGTATATTAGAGATATGTTGTAGTACATAAGTACTACAACATATCAAAAAATAAAGTCGATGACAGTGCCCATTTAAGTTTAACTGTGATGTTAATAAATGTATATCTTAATAATTATATCAGAAGACTGGATTGTGAGTCTCTCACCATGTGCACGCCTACCTCACCACCTGTGCCGCGGACCGGCTGCTCACTTGTGAAGAAAAAAACAAGGTCCGGCACTAGATTGGTTGCAGGTAAAAACTTCTTATTTCTTTATTAGAGGATTCTGCAGTACAAGGCTGGAAGTCTGACGCGTTTCGCTAAAGAGCTTAATCATAGATGATTAAGCTCTTTAGTGAAACGCGTCAGACTTCCAGCCTTGTACTGCAGAATCCTCAAATAAAGAAATAAGAAGTTTTTACCTGCAACCAATCTAGTGCCGGACCTTGTTTTTTTCTTCATTAATAATTATATATATTTTATAGGAATGTATATTACTTACCTTGTTCAGCATCGCAGGACCTTCGGTCATGTGACCGTGTTAGTAACCTCTATGGTATGTTGTAGGACCTTAGGAGGTCCTTGGGTCATGTGTTACCCAGCATTCTCTGTAATGCTGATTGACATCCGTATCGACCAATTAGCATTAGTCCAGCCCCTGCCCATATAAGGAGCTGCGTCCAATTATCGCTTTCTTGGGTTGCTGCTCTCGTGGATGCCGGACTAACAGGACGGTGTGCTACGCAACTTTCAAAGACACGCTAGGCCTCAAAAACCTACGGCCTCAGCGGGACCAAAAATCGTGAGTTTTACTCTAATTCCCGCTAATACTAGCGTGACTACTGGACCGCAACTAATTCCCCTAAATCCAGTGGAACGGAGCAATATCTTAAAAGACTCTTAATGCTAAAGTCCCAACCATTGTCAATCTCAAAAGAAGCGGTTGTTATACTAAGAGACTGTTATGTTGATAAAGTGTACAGAAAAGTTAACGCTGTGTACAGAAACTCTACGGTTGTGGACAATCCATCATTATCATCTACCTCCCTATCGTTCCTGGGAAGGGCAACGGTAGGAAAAGCTTTATTGAGGAGCCCTCACCCTGGCGTCACGAATAGCAAGGGTTAAAGGGGTATTACAGGCCAAAACTTTTTTTTGTATATCAACTTGCTCCTGAAAGATAAACAGATTTGTAAATTACTTCTATTAAAAAATCTTAATCCTTCCAATAGTTATTAGCTTCTGAAGTTGAGTTGTTGTTTTCTGTCTAACTGCTCTCTGATGACTCACGTCCCGGGAGCTGTGCAGTTTCTATGGGGATATTCTCCCAACATGCACAGCTCCCGGGATGTGACATCATCATTGAGCAGTTAGACAGAAAACTTCAGAAGCTAATAACTATTGGAAGGATTAAGATTTTTTAATAGAAGTAATTTACAAATCTGTTCAAATCTTTCCGGAGCCAGTTGATATATATATATATATATATATATATATATATATATATATATATATAAAAAAGGTTTTGCCTTGAATACCCCTTTAACAAGCACCCTTTGATTACCGCACAGCTACACTCCCCATACCCTATACCCCCAGGCTATCACATCTATATTTGTTTATAGGTGAGAATACAGATCAAAGATGTTTATTTTAGTTTATCCAACTGATTTCTATGGACTAAAAACTACACTAATCTATGGGAACAAACTGCATATTAGAAATAATGGGGGAAATGTATCATTGTTGGTTTAGATCACTGCTTCCCAACCAGGGTGCCTCCAGCTGTTGCAAAACTACAACTCCCAGCATGCCCGGACAGCCATAGCAGAAAAGGCAAAAAGGGTCTCCAAGCAAGGGCGCTATCCCATACAGCGTACAGTGAAGTGAATTAAATTCGTAAAAAGTAAATTAAAATAAAAGGAGGACTCGATGGACTAGCAGAACTGTACTTTATTTTATAGAAAGTAGTCTGCATGTACATCCATAGGCAAGACGCGTTTCGGGTACAATCTTACCCTTAATCAATTGCAGATGTGTAAGAGACCGATTTTTGTCTACCAAGGGGTCATAGGAAATTTGATAAATTTCTCACAGGTAAACATTTCCTGAAAATTCATTTCAGTACATTTTTCCCATGTTTAATCATTGCGCAAAATTTGGAGACTATTTACCACCAATCTCCCCCCCCCCCTCCTCCTGTGTAAAACCAATGATAAATTCTCTCAAAATGTATTACGCATAAAAAATTCACACCGTGTACCTGATGACTGCGGTGCCGCAGCAGAGATCGCGCCAATATCTTCCTCTAATGTTTAACTTCGGCTCCTCATCTACATCCTGATTGACTAATGCAGTGAAAGTCTCTTTGAGAAGACCACCCACAAGTGCATTGACCAATGGTCTTTTATGGGGGTGGTCTTCTCAAAGTAATTGTATAGTGGATTGGAAATCTGATGATGATTATTAAATTACTTCTATTTAAAAATCTTAATCCTTCCAGTACTTATCAGCTGCTGTATACTACAGAGGAAGTTGTGTAGTTCATTTCTGTCTGACCACAGTGTTCTCTGCTGCCACCTCTGTCTGTGTCAGGAACTGTCCAGAGAAGGAGAGGTTTGCATGGGGATTTGTTCACTCTCTGGACAGTTACTGACATGGACAGAGGTGGCAGCAGAGAACATTGTGGTCAGACAGAAATGAACTACACAACTTCCTCTGTAGTATACAGCAGCTTATAAGTACTGGAAGGATTAAGATTTTTAAATCTCTCTCTCATATTCCATCTTAAAGGAAAGGGGATAAGATGTGTGATCATGGGGGTCTCGCCGCCGTGGACCTCCGTGATCTCCCTGCTGCACCTGGTGTATGTTTAGAGCATCGGGTACAGCGCTGTGACGTCAAGGCTGCACCCCGCTCATAACGTCACGGCCACGCCCCTTCAATGCAAGTTCATGGGAGGGGCGTGATGTGCGCCACGCCCTCTCCCATAGAATTGCTTTAAGACGGCGTGACCGTCACAAGCTTCCGCCCCGCATCCCCAGTCATCCGTCCCAGAGCGAAGTTCGCTCTGTGCAACGGATGTCTAGGGTACCGCAGCCAAGATTGCGGGGGTCCCCAACAGCGGACGCCCGCAATCAGACATCTTATCCCCTATCCTTTGGATAGGGGTGGAGTACCCCTTTAAGCTGTGTTGGAACCATAGGTCTCTATTAAGAATGCAATAAGAATATCTCACAATCTTTTGTATGATATGCATTTTCAAGCCAAAATTTGTCAGGATTTCAACCCCTTAACCCCCATAACCCCTTACATAGTGTGTCCGCTTAGGAACTTTGAAGCAAGCTGGGAAGCTGAGCGTGCTTAAAGGGGTATTCCAGGCAAAACCTTTTTTTATATATATATCAACTGGCTCCGGAAAGTTAAACAGATTTGTAAATGACTTCTATTAAAAAATCTTAATCCTTCCAATAGTTATTAGCATCTGAAGTTTTCTGTCTTAACTTCTCAATGATGATGTCACGTCCCGGGAGCTGTGCATGATGGGAGAATATCCCCATAGGAACTGCACAGCTCCCGGGACGTGAGTCATCAGAGAGCAGTTAGACAGAAAACAACAACTCAACTTCAGAAGCTAATAACTATTGGAAGGATTAAGATTTTTTAATAGAAGTAATTTACAAATCTGTTTAACTTTCCGGAGCCATTTGATATATATAAAAAAGTTTTGGCCTGGAATACCCCTTTAAAAGCCAATGAGAAATGGCTGCTAACACAGGACAACAGCCATCATACCAAAATGTGTGATGTCATTACAAAGTACAATTGGTGGCACCTCTCTCCTCCCCCTCCCACATCCCACCCCCACTCGCTGGTTTAAAAAAAAAAAAAAAATGAAAAGAATCTATACAAAAAAAAAAGTTATATTTTATTGTAACTTTTTGGGGCTTCCGATTCTACACAGCTTTTCGGTAAAAAGGACACCAAATATTTATTCTGTAAGTCCTAAGGTTACAATGATATCCAATTTATGTAAGGTTTTCCTCATTTTACTACTTTCAAAAAATAATAACTATATGCACCAAAATTAGTATGTTTAAAATTGTCCTCTTCTGACCCCTATAACATTTTTATTTTTCTGTGTACGGGGTGGTATAAGGGCTCATTTTTTGCGCCGTGTTCTGAAGTTTTTAGTGGTACCATTATTGTTTTGATCTGACTCTTTGATCACTTTTTATAAATTTTTTTAAGGATATACAAAGTGACCAAAAATACGCAATTTTGGACTTTGGAATTTGTTTACATTTACGCCATTGACCGTGAGGTTTAATTGACATAATATTTTTATAGTTCAGACATTTACGCATGCGACGATACCACATATGTTTATTTTTATTTTTGGTTACATATATTTTTTTTTATGGGAAAAGGGGGGCAATTCAAACTTTTATTTATGAAGGGGTTAAATCACATTTATTCCCTTTTTACTATTTTTATACTTTTTTTTAAGGCCACGTAGGGGACTATTACTTGCAATCCTTTGATTGCATACACTGTTCCATAGCAATAGCATAGCATTGATCAGTGTAATCTGTGTCAGTTTGCTGAAGCCTGGATCAAACACTGATCGGACAGTGTGGAGCACGGTAAGGCACCTCCCGCTGTCCTCTCAGCTGTTCGGGACACCGTGATTTCACCGTGGCGGTCCCAAACAACTCCGCTGAGCTAACTGGCAGTGTATTCTCCCGTTTTTGACACCGCTATCAACTTTGATCGCGGCATCTAATACTGAACATCAGCCCAATCGGTGATGTCTGGTATTAGCCACGGGTCCTGGTTGCCGATAGCAATCGGGACCCAGCAGATAGGAAGCGCACTCAGTTTCTGAGCGTGCTTCACATTACTGGAGCCAGCCACGTAAATATACGTCCGTGGTTGTTAAGGGGTTAAAGAACATCTGCAGCCTAAATACACTTATCCCCTATCCACAGGATAGGGGATAAGTGTTTGATAGCAGGGGTCCGACTGCTGGGACCCCCTGCGATCTCCCGAATGGGGCCCCCGACATTGCAGCGCTGTTCTGCGGTTAATGGGCGTAGAGTTGACCTCACTGAGGTCGACAGTGTGTCCCCTCCACCCCCGCTCCCCATACAGCTCTATGGAGAGGTGGGGAGGCGGGGATGCACGATTGCTGTATCCCCGCCTCTCCCATAGAACTACATGGAGGAGGCGTGTCGGCAGCGGGGTCATGCTACGGCCGACACGCCTCCTGCATGGGAGAGCGGCGGCAGAGCTGTGGCCCTGTGCAGGAGATCGCGGGGGTCCCAGCGTTTGGATAGGGGATAAGTGTATTTAGGCTGCAGATGTCCTTTAAGGGGATAAATTGGCGCAAAATGAAAAATAGTGGCCTGAAACCAAAACCTCACGTAATTTTAAAGCAACTATGAAAATGTGGTGAGAATAAATAAATATGCGATTTATGCTACTGTAACATAAATTACACAGGATTTTGAATATGTCCGTCAGTGTTTAGCAGCAATTTTTCAGTTTTCAGTAGTTTTTGCCCAGGTCCGATTTCCTTGTGGGGGTCACGGGGGATGGAATGATATCTGGGTCACCTCTAATTTTGACTGGAAGCAGAAGAGCCATCATGGATTGTTCCCTTCATTAGGCAATGTAATGTACACATCACAATAAAGGCAAATTACTAAAAAATTGGATACCATTCCGGACCCGGTAGAGGTTGTGTATCACAGCGTATCACAAAGTATCACAAAGTATCACAACCGCACGCTGTTCTATCCACTGGTACCAGCAGAACAGATATAAAGTGATCACAATAAATGGTCTGATGCTGAACCAGTGTATGAGGGCGCAGAGCGCGGCCCTGTCAGCTCTCATGTCTCTCATATGATTGTCAGGCTTTAGTGCTCAAATACATGACAATCATAGAAACTGCCCAGAGCAGTCAGGACTGGAACGCTATATATATATATATATAAAATACCATATATACTCGAGTACAAGCCGACCCGAATATAAGCCGAGGCCCCTAATTTCACCCCAAAACCCAGGAAAAGTTATTGACTCGACTATAAGCCTAGGGTGGGAAATACATCATCCCCCCCAATGTCATCATCCAGACCCCCATAATCACCCCCCCCCTTCACCATCCAGACCCCCGTCATCATCCAGACCCCCGTCATCATCCCCCCCCCCCCCTTCATCATCACCGCCTGTCAATGCCTTCTCAGTGGTCTTCAACCTGCGGACCTCCAGATGTTGCAAAACTACAACTCCCAGCATGCACGGACAGCCATCGGCTGTCCGGGCATGCTGGGAGTTGTAGTTTTGAAACCTCTGGAGATCCACAGGTTGAAGACCACTGCAGCCTTCGTCATCATCCAGACCCCCCCTTTAGTTTTCTACTCACTTCTGGTCCAGGCTGGTCCAGGCCATCTATGCTGCAGGGTCCGTCCGGTGGGGAGGGTTAGTCATTCCTGACTGTCCATTTTCACCAGGGGAGGCTCTTCTCCGCACTCCGGGCCTGCCCCAGACTAGTGACGTTGCCTTGACGACGACGCACAGGGACATTCATGCGGAGAAGAGGCCCCCCCCCCCCCCAGTGAAAATGGACAGCCCAGAACGACTAACCCTCCCCACCGGACGGTCCCTGCAACATAGATGGCCTGGACCAGCTCACCCTTCCTTCCCACCGAGGGGAGGTGAGTAGAAAACTAAAGGGGGGGGGGTCTGGATGATGACGAAGGCCGCAGTGGTCTTCAACCTGCAGACCTCCAGAGGTTTCAAAACTACCACTCCCAGCATGCCCGGACAGCTGATGGCTGTCCGGGCATGCTGGGAGTTGTAGTTTTGCAACGTCTGGAGGTCTGCAGGTTGAAGACCACTGAGAAGGGATTGACAGGCGGAGAGTTCACTCAAGTATAAGCCGAGGGGGCATTTTCAGCATGAAAAATCGTGCTGAAAAACTCGGCTTATACTCGAGTATATACGGTATGTGTATATATATATATATATATATATATATATATATACACACACACACACATTTTCCACCAAGCTGTCAGAGACGAGGACATGTGTAACATACAGCTATAACAGATAATACATGTGGAAGTATAAAGGATTCGCACCCTCATTGGATGGGCAGAGTTTGGCTCTTTGATACTTGACATCAACTTTAGTCATTTTAGGCATTATCGTATTTATTACATTATTTATTACAAATAGTATTAAAAAAGCAACGGAGATTGTAAACCTACACTATTCCAGATATAGGAGATTTCTTTTTCCTCAACTAATACTTTGTAGCAGGATCCTTTCGTTTTTGCCAGACTTGGGTTTTACAGTTTTATCGCTACTCAAGTTCCTTTTAAACCAAAGGGGTACTCCAATACTTTAAAGGGGTACTCCGGTGCTCCAGCGTTCTGAACATTTTTTTCATAAAGATCGGAGACTGGGGCCGTGATTGTGAAGTCACTACCACGCCTCCTTGTGGCGTCACGGCCACACCCCCTCCATTCATGTCTATGGGAGGGGGCGTGTCGGTCGAGCACTGGAGTACCCCTTTAAAACATATCACCCATTCCCATGATAGGTGTATCCCTGGTGTTCCCATAGAGAATGCATGGAGCGTGTGCTGAGACGAGGGCCTGTTCTGGGGATTGTGGGGGCTCAGCCCTCTGAAACAGACGCATAGAGGATACGTTTTAAAGTAGTTGAGTACCCCTTTAATCCTGCAGATTCACAACTGTGGTGTCCCGGTACCGTATTGCGTACCGTACCTAGTGTAGAGGTCCCCAGAGTCAGAGTAACTACATTCAGGTAGGGTTCCTCAGGTGGGACAGCCCCTAGTCGCCTCTCCTAAAGTCTATCTCTAATGTTAATATATATGTATATATTTAATAATTATATATATTCTATAGTAATGTATAGTACTTACCTTGTTCAGCGTCGCAGGACCTTCGGTCATATGACCATGCTAGTAACCTCTATGGTATGTTGTAGGACCTTAGGAGGTCCTTGGGTCATGTGTTACCCACAAATCTCTGTAATGGTGATTGACATCAGTATGGACCAATTAGCATTAGTCCAGCCCCTGCACATATAAGGGAGCTGAGTCCAATTATCGCTCTCTTGGGTTGCTGCTCTCGTGGATGCCGGACTAACAGGACGGTGCTACGCAACTTTCAAAGGCACGCTAGGCCTCAATACCTGCCAGCCTCAGGGGAACCAAAACCGTGAGTTCAGATCTGAATCCCAGCAAATGCTAGCGTGACTACTGGACCGCAATTTACCCCTAAATCCAGTGGAGCAACGCAATATACTAAAAAGACTCTTAATGCTAAAGTCCCAACCATTGTCAATCTCCAAGGAAAGCAGTTGTTATGCTCAGAGACTGTTGTATTATTGAAGCTTGCAGAAAACCTTCAGTAAAAGATAATGCTGTTTCAGAAACTCTCCGGTTGTGGACAATCTATTCTTCTTATCTACCTCCCTATCGCTCTTGGGAAGTAGGAAAAGCGTAGAAAAGGCAGTAGGAAAAGCGTTATTGAGGCCCCTTCACCCTGGTGTCACGAATAGCATGGGTTAACAAGCACCCTTTAATTACCGCACAGCTACACTTTCCATACCCTACATCCCCCAGGCTATCACACAACCGAAACCACAGGGCATCAGGGCATGTAACATGCAGATCTTGCTGCAACATCAGCAACAAATTTGACATGTAGTAGATACGAAAACCCACAGCATGCTCAGCTTCTTATATCAAAATTGTCCCCAGCATGTGGATTAGAGTTGCAAAATATCACCCCCTCCCCCTTCTGCCACTGTAATGTGCTGAAGATTTTACCTGTACAAATTCAGAGGTGAACTCAACAGCCATCAAATTCGACCTTATAGGAGGGAAACAAATTGAAATGAATCAAATAAATTCAGAATATTTGTGATTTGCTTTAGGTAAGTCAATACAGGAGCTGGGACTACTGACAAAGACAGGAGTCCCTCATTCTGTCCTTACTGAGAAGGGAGGCCTACACTAAATACCATGCTTCTCAGTAAACATATGCAGAGCACCTGGCCCACCAAATCTAACAGGGGTATTCCAGGAAAAAAAACTATATATATATTTTTTTTTTTTATGAACTGGCTCCAGAAAGTTAAACAGATTTGTAAATTACTTCTATTAAAAAATCGTATTCCTTCTAATAATTATCAGCTGCTGAAGTTGAGTTGTTGTTTTATGTCTGGCAACAGTGCTCTCTGCTGACATCTCTGCTTGTCTCGGGAACTGCACAGAGTAGAAGAGGTTTGCTATGGGGATTTGCTTCTACTCTGGACAGTTCCCGAGACAGGTGTCATCAGAGAGCACTTAGACAGAAAAGAACAACTCAACGTCAGCAGCTCATAAGTACTGAAAGGATTAAAAAAATTAATAGAAGTCATTTACAAATCTGTTTAACTTTCTGGAGCCAGTTGATATATATATAAAAAAAGTTTTTTCCTGGATGACCCCTTTAACTGAGAAGCAGGGTATATAGTGTACGCCTTGCTACTCAGTAAGTACAGGAGCAGGGACTCCTGTCTTTGACAGAAATCCCAGCTCCTGTACTATTCATCTGAAGTGAAAATATGCAGAGCACCTGGCCCACCTAATACGTCAGAGCAACCAGAGATGTGTATCACAGCTTACACTGTACATTCACTGAGCAGCAAGGCACACAATGTATAGCAGCCCAGAGGTAAGCAGCGATTCTCTATGTATCACAGCTTACACTCTACATTCACTGAGCAGCAAGGCACACAATGTATAGCAGCCCAGAGGTAAGCAGCGATTCTCTATGTATCACAGCTTACACTCTACATTCACTGAGCAGCAAGGCACACAATGTATAGCAGCCCAGAGGTAAGCAGCGATTCTCTATGTATCACAGCTTA